>NW_020680478.1:0-8997 GCF_002925995.2 Terrapene triunguis
CTGAGTTGGCACTCTCAGTTGGGTTCCGCCAGAACCGCATTGTCACACCCCCTTCATGTCAAAATTAATGAAGGACTTATGTACCCTGCTCCGCATCCAGGCCCTACGGACCTTAGTCTACCATCCACAAACAGATGGCCTGGTTGAGCGGTTTAACCGTACCCTTAAAAGTATGATCTGGAAGGTGGTAGCACAGGATGGAAAAGACTGGGATACCCTTCTACCATACCTAATGTTTGCAATACAGGAAGTTCCCCAGGCGTCCACTGGTTTCTCTCCCTTTGAGCTACTATACGGATGCCACCAACGTGGAATAGTAGATATCGCCAAGGAGGATTGGGAAGAACAACCCACCCAGGAAAGAATGTCATTGAGCACGTGACACAGATGAGAGAGCGAATAGCTCGAGTGACCCCCATAGTACAAAAACATTTGGAAAAAGCACAAGAGGCCCAGCGGACATATTCCAACTGCCGGGCGAAAGTACAGAGATTTCAGCCATGAGAATGGATGATGGTGCTAGTGCCGACAGCAGAAAGCAAACTCCTGGCCAGCTGGCATGGGCCGTATGAGATAGTGGAAGCCATTGGGGAGGTGGACTATAAGGTCAGACAACCAGACCGCCGAAGGCCAGTGCAGATCTACCACATCAACTTACTGAAGCCCTGGCGTGACCGAGAGACGTGCCTCGTCATTCAGGGAGCTCCACCCCAGACAGATGACCCACAGGGGCAGGTGAGGATATCCCCCGAATTAACCCCAGAACAACGAACAGAGGTCACTGATATGATCCAACAGAACCAAGACGTGTTCTGTACACAGCCGGGCCGTATGACACTGGTCCAACATCATATCGTCACCAGTCCCGGAGTAAGAGTGACGTTAAGACCATACCGAATACCGGAAGCTACAAGGGAAGAAATTAGGATGAAAGTGAAGAAGATGCTGGAACTCGGGGTATTGAAGAATCGCACAGCCAGTAGTCCAGCCCTATTGTCCTAGTCCCCAAGCCTGATGGCACCCTGAGGTTTTGCAACGACTTCCGGAAGTTGAATGAAGCATCCCAATTCGATACCTATCCGATACCACGCATCGACAAGCTAGTTGATCAGTTAGGCAAGGCCCGATACCTAACCACCCTCGACCTGACCAAAGGATATTGGCAAATTCCCCTGGCCAAGGATGCCAAGGAGAAGACTGCCTTCTCTACACCCGATGGCCTGTTCCAATACACTGTCCTCCCTTTCGGACTCCATGGGGCCCTTGCAACATTCCAATGACTTATGGAAAATTGCTGTGACCCCATGCCAAGTATGCCGCCGCCTATTTAGACGACATAGTCATCCATAGCCCTGACTGGGAAACACACCTAGGAAAAGTAGAAGCGGTGCTAGACGCCCTTTGGAAGGCTGGCCTCACTGCCAACCCTCCCAAGTGCGTGATAGGACTAGCTGAGGCCTGATACCTCAGGTATGTAGTAGGGAGAGGCTTGGGAAACCCCAGTGGAACAAAGTGGAGGCAATACGGGGTTGGCCTCGACCGATCCGCAAAAAGCAGGTCAGAGCATTTCTAGGGATAGTAGGGTACTATCAGAGATTTATCCCTCATTTCGCCACAAGAGCAGGGCCGTTGATGGACCTGATAAAAGCTCGGGGCCCCGAGATAGTAAAGTGGACTGATGCAGCGGAAGGAGCATTCGCAGATTTAAGGACAGCCCTTTGCTGTCATCCAGTGCTCATAGCCCCAGACTTCGAGAAGGAATTCGTCCTACAAACAGATGCCTCGGAGGTAGGGCTAGGAGCCGTCCTTTCGCAGATGGGAGGGGAGGAGGAACACCCGATCCTGTACCTCAGCCGGAAACTCCTCCCCAGGGAACAAAAGTACGCCGTTGTTGAAAAGGAATGTCTGGCGGTAAAATGGGCCATGGAGACTCTCCGCTATTTCCTACGGGGGCGGCGGTTTACCCTTGTGACAGACCACACCCTGCTCCAGTGGATGCACAGAAACAAGGAGAAGAACGCGAGAGTGACTAGATGGTTCCTATCCTTGCAACCCTTCCATTTCCGGGTACAGCATAGGGCCGGAAGCCAACACGGCAATGCTGATGGCCTGTCACGACAACACTGCTTCTCGTCCCAAGTAGCCCAACACTATGGTGTTGAGCGAGGGGGTAGGATATGTGATATAGCATGGCCAGAGGGCAGCAGAAGAGTGATAGATGGGAGATATGTAAGCCCCAGGATGATGAGAGCCTTATTTCCTGTAGAGGGAAGAGAGGCTACTACAGATTAATTAGAGCACCTGAAGCTAATTAAGCCAATTAGAGCACCTGAAGCCAGTCACCTGATAAACCCCTGCTTCACTCAGACAGTTGGAGGAGTTGAAGCAGAGTGGTTTTGGTGTTGGAGCAGAGAGCAGTTTGAAGGAGAGCAGTTTGGAGGGAAGCAGAGGAGAGTTTGGAAAAGTGCTGTGGCGGGCCAGAAGACCAAGACCCTAGGTAAAGAGAAACCTGGCTTGTACAGAGCAGAGGGACTCCACAGGCACAAGGGGTTGGGAGAAACTTTGCCCAAGCAGAGAGAGGGCAGGAAGCCCCCAAGCTGAAGGGCTGGAGAGGGAAGTAGCCCAGGGGAAGGAATCGCTAGTTCAAGTGGTTTACTGCTATCCCTAGGGCCCCTGGGCTGGGACCCGGAGTGGAGGGCAGGCCCAGTCCCTCCCGCTCCATTCCCCTTTTCTGGGACACTAGTGGGACACTTGATACCCCAGTTCAGGGGTGAGAAATGGCACCCTGAATCCCCACAAGAGGAGAAAGCGTGGGACCCATCATAATAGTGCCGGCAGTTTGCCACAATGTATGCATGTGTTTGTACCTGAGTTTCTTTTAAAAGTACAGTAAAAACATGTGAGTTGGCAACTGTCAGTTTGTTCAGGAATTAAACTGTACATTACTTTTATATATTACTTTTGTAGGAAATTGTAATACTTCACAATGGTCAAACAAATTACAGGATTTTTTTTTTCATTGCTACGGCCATACCATAATTTTTGTATAATCAAAGAAAAACTTTGATCCATTTCTTTCTCTCAAACTGTATGTGTATACTTGGAAGGATTTGATTTTTATTGGTTAATGTCGGTAAACATTGATTTCACCGTACACACACAACCGCTGTAAAAATATTTCCATTGATAATAGAGATATACAGCTAGACAAAATAAGAAAAATGCGGCTTGAGAACTTAGTCAAAATTGAGTGGTTTAGACTTTTGAATTAGGCTAATGACTAATGAATGAATAGTGACAAGTACAATTTGTTGATTTGATTTTTACTGTGCATCCTTTGACATGTGAAGTTGATCATTTGCATAATAGTTTATAAAATTTTAATTTTTTGAATCTCAATGTCTGTCATTAAATAATTGCCTGACTCACTCATAATGTCACACATCTATGAAAATTTAAATTGATAAAAATCTAAAAAAAATAGTTAAAATATACATTGATATTATCCGTCAGAATTATAAACAAATTAAAATCAAATTCTTCCAAGACTAAGTAAGTTGTGTGGCCATCCATACACAGTCTGTGTAACCATTTGACGTAAAGATTCTCTTGTAATGGCTAGTGAGAAATTGTCTGCAGTTAAAGACAAAATTATCATTATTTTTAAAAATCAAACGGCAGACACCAGAGAAGAAATCTGCCATTCACTGAAAATACTGCTAGAGGAAGAAAAGCAACTTACTGAATAAACTCAAAATTGAAACAGCGGGCCGAGATTAAATCAAACAGGGTTTATTAAAATTAATTTATTTTTTTTTAAATTTCAATAAAATACATATCAAAACCTAATTTTGTGTTACAAAAATATTAACTAAAATGATTAAACTAATATTGTCAAATCAATTCAGTTTAAAAGGTTAGGTTTGAAACAAGTTGGAGCCCCAATATAATAACACCCCACTACCACCTATACTGCCTGAGATCCACAGGAGTACATCCATGCTCCTTCACACCACCTACGATCCAGAAGAAACAAATCCCACTGTTGTAGATATTAGGAGGGGCACAGGATAAGATGTAAGCATAAACAGTGGGGTGTCAAATTGACGATTTTTTTTTCTGAATTTTAAAGATGACTGAATCTTACTGCAACCCCCATCCCCAGACACCCTGTCAGGGCTGATTCCCCACTCTGGCACTTGGAGTGCAGAAGGTGCCCCTTAGTTAAGTCTAAGGTGGAGATGAACTGGACACGTCCCAGTTTCTCCAATAGCTCATCTGTGCATGGCATTGGATAGTTTTCTGGGTGAGTTACGGCATTTAGCTTACGGTAGTCCACACAAAAGCGGATTTCCCCATCTGGTTTGGGAACTAGAACCACTGGAGAGGCCCATGTACTCTCAGAGGGGCGGATTACACCCATCTGTAACATATCCTTGATCTCCCTTTCTATTGCGGTTTTAGCTTGTGGAGCCATCCGGTAGGGTTGGGCTCTAATTGGGCGAGCATCACCTGTGTCAATGGAGTGGTATGCCTGTTCCGTCCGTCCTGGGGCGGCTGAAAACATTGGTGCAAAGCTGGTGCACAGCTCCTGGATTTGCTGTCGCTCCTTACACCCAAGGGTGATGGAAAGGCTCACCTCTTCTACGCCACCGTTGCTTTTTCCTTCATAGTAGACTCCTTCAGGCCACTCAGCGTCATCTCTCTCCTGGGCTGTAAACTGGAGAACCTTGATTTCTCAGGAATAAAAGGGCTTTAGAGAATTAACATGGTATACCTTAGGTTTTAGGGTAGGGTCTGGAAACACTATGAGGTAATTAACAGCTCCCAGGTGCTCTCGGACCATAAATGGCCCCTCCCACGACCCTTCCATCTTATTGGCCTGGAGCTCTTTCAGGACCATGACTTGGTCACTTACTCTGAAGGAATGCTCTCTGGCATGTTTATCATACCAGGGCTTTTGCTCTTGTTGAGCATTCTGTAGGTTTTCTTGAGCAAGGGCTGGAGAGCCCTTCAGGGTGTTTTGCAGGTTGGTTACAAAGTCCAAAATGTTAGTTCTTGGAGAAGATGTAACCCCCTCCCATTGCTGCTTCACCACCTGTAATGGCCCCTTAACTTCGTGGCCATAAATGAGTTCAAAGGGTAAAAATCCCAAACTGGGATGTGGTACAGCCCTGTAGGCAAAGAGCAACTGCTGCAACACTAGGTCCCAATCATTGAAGTGCTCATTCACAAATTTACATATTATGGCCCACAAAGTTCCATTAAACTTTTCCACTAGGCCATTGTTTGATGGTGGTAAGGGGTGGCAACCAAGTGGTTCACCCCATGAGCTTCCCAAGAGATTTCATGGTCCCTGCCAGGAAGTTAGTTCCCGAATCCATAAGGATGTCGAAGGGCCAACCTACCCTGGCATAAATGTCTGCCAATGCCTGGCTCATGCTTTTAGCCCTGGTGTTGTTTAGAGCTACTGCTTCCGGCCATCGGGTGGCAAAATCCATGAAGGTCAGTATGTACAGCTTTCCTCTGGGTGTCTTCTTAGGGAAAGGACCCAGAATATCCACAGCTACACGTTGAAATGGAACCTCAGTTATGGAGAGTGGCTGGAGAGGGGCCTTGACTTGTTCTTGGGGCTTTCCCACCCTCTGGCACACCTCACAAGACCGGACATAGGTAGAAACATCCTTGCCCATTCCCTCCCAGTGGAATGACTTCCCCAAATGGTCCTTGGTCCTGTTCACCCCAGCATGGCCACTAGGGTGATCATGGGCTAAGATCAAGAGCTTTTCCCTATACTTAGTTGGAACTACCAACTGTCTCTGAGGATGCCAGTCCTCCTTGTGCCCACCAGAAAGGGTTTCGTTGTATAAGACTCCTCCTTCTACAACAAACCTGGACCTATTGGAAGAACTGAGAGGTGGTGGGTCACACCATGACGCCATCCGAGCTCCCTTGAGGCTTTCATCTGCTTCCTGCTCTGCCTGGAACTGCTCCCTTGATGCTGGAGACATTAGTTCCTTGTTGGGTTGTGGACTTGAGCTTGGTCCCACTGGAAGCGATGCAGGTGATGGGGGTGTCTCCGTCAACTGTGAACCGCTTTCCACTGGTGCACCGGGTTGTATTTCAGGCTCCGGTTGAGTTTCTTGCGCTGGTGTAGCTGCTGCTGCAGGTGCAGGCTCTGTGGCACCCTTTGGTGCAGGCTCCCCTGACTCTGGTGGGGTTGCAAGTACAGGCTCTGGTGCTGATTGCTCCACCAGTTTCAATCCTTGGGCTGGTTCTGGCTGGGTCCCAGAAACTGGATCTACAACTGCTGCCACAGACTCTGGTTTGAGGTCTGGTTTCACCATCTCTGGCTGGGTCCCTGAAGGAGGCTCAGGAATGGAGTTAGGTGTGGAGGCCTGTTTAGCCTGGCTGCGGGTTACCATCCTCAGCCTTTTTGTTAGCCTCACATAGTTGGCTAAGTCTTCTCCCAGCAGCATGGTAATGGGATAATCGTCATAGACTGCAAAAGTCCATATTCCTGACCAGCTCTTGTACTGGACAGGTAACCTGGCTTTAGGCAAGTTAAAAGAGTTGGCCTTAAAGGGTTGCACTGTCACCTGGGCGCCTGGGTCGATCAATTTGGGGTCCACCAGGGATTGGTGGATACCTAACACCTGTGCTCCAGCGTATCTCCACCTCCCTCCCACACTCAGTTTCCCTTCGCTCTGGGGGTATTTGCAAGCCATCTGAGATGAAGGCTCTGGGTGGGACTCCAGGGTGATGAGTTGCAGTCAGCTGGTGCTCTTGGGACAGTTAGCTTTCACATGCCCCAGCTCATTACATTTAAAGCATCGCCCAGCTGACTGTGGGCTGGGGTGAGGTGGGTGGTTGGAGAGTGCAGTAGTGGGACAAGAGGGTATCTGGGGTCTCTCTGGCTGTGTGGAGGGCTCCTCCTTGCGAGGTGGGGCTTTGGGCTGACCTTGATGGTGGGGTGTCATCTCGGGTTGCCCTTCTGGTATCCCCACCAACTACTACTAGCTTTCTTCTTCTCCACCACCTCCACCCATTTGGTTCTGATCTCTCCCACCTCAATTATAGTTTTGGACTTCTATTTCCTCAGGAACACCCTCTAAGAACTGCTCCATTTGTATTAGGAGAGACAGATCTTCCAGAGATTTAACATTTGCTCCTGATATCCAGGCATCCCAATTTTTTACAATGTGGTAGGCGTATCGGGAAAATGCCACGTCTGGTTTCCACTTTAGGGCTCTGAACCGCCAATGGGCATACTCAGGTGTTAGCCCCATTTTAATTCTGGCCTTTTGTTTAAAAAGTTCATATTCATTCATGTGTTCTTTAGGCATTTCAGCTGCCACCTCTGCTAAGGGTCCACTGAGTTGTGGCCTCAGCTCCACCATATACTGATCTATAGGGGTGTTGTACCCAACGCAGGCCCTTTCAAAATTTTCTAAGAAGGCCTGTGTATCATAGCCTACCTTGTATGTGGAGAATTTCTTGGAATGAGGAGCGGTGCCTGGAGAAGGACTCTTAGGGTTACCTGGTGGATCCAGCTTAGCCCTTTTCAGCTCTAAGTGCTTCAGCTCTGTCTAAGGCCTGGTCTGCACTACGAGTTTAGGTCGACTTTAGCTGCGTTAAATCGAATTAAGCCTGGACACATTCACACGACGAAGCCCTTTCTTTCGACTTAAAGGGCCCTTTAAACCGGTTTCTTTACTCCACCTCCGACGAGGGGATTAGCGATAAAATCGGCCTTAGGGGGTCGGAATTGGGTTAATGTGGACGGAATTCGACGTTATTGGCCTCCGAGAGCTATCCCACAGTGCTTCATTGTGACCGCTCTGGACAGCACTCTCAACTCAGATGCACTGGCCAGGTAGACAGGAAAAGCCCCGCGAATGTTTGAATTTCATTTCCTGTTTGCTGAGCGTGGAGAGCAAAGGTGACCACGCAGAGCTCATCAGCACAGGTAACCGTGATGGAGTCCCAAGATCGCAAAAGAGCTCCAGCATGGACAGAACGGGAGGTACGGGATCTGCTCGCCATATGGGGAGATGAATCAGTGCTGGCTGAACTCCGAAGCAGTAAACGAAATGGCAAAATATTAGAAAAGGTCTCCAAGGCCATGAAGGACAGAGGCCATAACAGGGACGCACAGCAGTGCCGCCTGAAAATTAAGGAGCTAAGGCAAGCCTACCACAAAGCCAGAGAAGCAAACGGAAGGTCCGGGGCTGAGCCGCAAACATGCCGCTTCTACGCGGAGCTGCATGCCAGTCTAGGGGGTGCAGCCACCACTACCCCAACAGTGTGCTATGAGTCCCTCACTGGAGAAACACACAGGGAAGCAGGTTCGGGGTACGAGGAAGATGAGGATGAAGATAATGTAAATAGCTCACAGCAGCAAGGAAGCGGAGAAACCGGTTTCCCCAACAGCCAGGATATGTTTATCACCCTGGACCTGGAACCAGTAACCCCCGAACTCACCCAAGACCCTGTGGGCACACAGGGGACCTCTAGTGAGTGTACCTTTGTAAATATTACACATGGTTTAAAAGCAAGCGTGTTTAATGATTAATGATTAATTTGCCCTGGCAATCGCGGCCAGTACAGCTACTGGAAAAGTCTGTTAACGTGTATGGGGATGGAGCGGAAATCCTCCAGGGACATCTCCAGAAAGCTCTCCTTCATGTACTCCCAAAGCCTTTGCAAAAGGTTTCTGGGGAGGGCTGCCTTATCCCATCCGCCATGGTTGGACACTTTACCACGCCAGGCCAGTAGCACGTAGTCTGGAATCATTGCATAACAAAGCATGGCAGCGTATGGTCCCGGTGTTTGCTGGCATGCAGACAACATCCATTCCTTATTGCTCTTTGTTATCCTCAGGAGAGTGATATCATTCACGGTCACCTGGTTGAAATGGGGCAATTTTATTAAGGGGACATTCAGAGGTGCCCCTTCCTGCTCTGCTGAACAGAAATATTCCCCGCTGTTAGCCAC
>NW_020680479.1:0-6067 GCF_002925995.2 Terrapene triunguis
AGAATATAGGAATGGGATCCCAGCAGCAGTCTGCAGGGTAGCCCAACTGATAGTACAGGGCTCTCGCAGTGACAACGTGTAAGTGGGATAAGTCTGTCTTCTCTCTAACAATGCAGATTCCTAAACATTAGTTTGGCAAGCTCCTGACTCTGAGTGGCCAGCTGGTGTTGGGAGACTGATGTAATGTTCATAACTGCTTTTCCCTCTTCTTTTTGCCTTAGTCGTAATTACCCAGGACAAACCCACA
This sequence comes from Terrapene triunguis, assembly GCF_002925995.2. Taxonomy (NCBI): domain Eukaryota; kingdom Metazoa; phylum Chordata; order Testudines; family Emydidae; genus Terrapene; species Terrapene triunguis. The sequence goes on from NW_020680479.1 coordinate 248, forward strand.
ACTGTCCCTCCCAAAGGAACAGAAGTAGCTGGTACTTCCTCAGGTAAATTGGAAGAACTTGGATTTGCTAAAAGTCTAGAATTTTGGGTTGAAAATCTGGCCCGCTTGGAGTGTGGGTGGGAGCTTGAGAGTTGCTTAGGCTGGAGCTCATCATGCAGTGGGGACTTAGCTACTCGGTGCTGCTAATCCAATCACTCTCTGCACCTCCACCGTTATTCTGCAGCGCGGTCGCTCTCGCTCGGCTAATTCCTGCTTAGATAACTTGACCTAGCACGGCAGTGAAGGCACCTTTAGTTTTAAAGCTCTGGCTGTGGGAAGCTTGTCTGTTCTCATAGGCTACTGGAAAACCTGAGGAACCCCCACAACGGGGCTCACCTGGCCTGTGGCAGGTCCCTGTAGCATCTAAGGCATGTTAGGATCCTTTACAACGAAGGCAGCTGTGTGAAATTATTTAAAATAAATCTCTCTCCTATTAAAATGAGAGTCTGTTCTTCTGTTTTTCTGATAGCTCATTGTGGGCTCCGTCGTGCCATCCCCCTTGATACTAATGGCAGAGAAGTGCCAGACAGCTGCGGTGGTGGCTCTGTTAAAAACCTTGGTAAGTCAGACACACTCGTTTGCCTTTCAAACTCAGAGTGGTCAACCATTGGAGAGTTTTGTGGTCGTAAGTATTTTATTTTCTCTGGAACAAATTTGCTGGGGCCACCCTTCGCTGATGGAAATGTCAGACTTTCCCCCACTGAATAGGTCTACTCAAAATTAGCTTTAATAACTAGTTCAAGTTCCCTGCTGGATCAGTGACAATATACAGTTAACCTGCTTATTCAAGAATCTTGTTGCAAAGCAATCTGGGAACATCCATCAGTGAGACAACTTGTGCCGGATTCAGGAATGTGCAGTTTAGATCGACAGGAATGGGAAGTAATTTTATATTTGAGTTTTGACTCAGAAATAGGTGGGGATGCCTCCATCCTCGGGATGCTCATATAGTTTTGCTGCATCACCAGGCAAATATGAAATAAAGCTGTTTCAGAAATTACTTACCTGCATAGTACCACTTATATGATAATATTGCATAAAGGTCCCAGTTGGGTATCATAGGCCCAGCCAATGGGAGCTGGGGGGCGGGGTGGAGTGGTGCCTGCAGGAGAGAGCCATGCGGAGCCGCTTGTGCACCTCCGCCTAGGAGCCAGACCTGCCGCTGGCCGCTTCCGGGGTGCAGCACGGTCCGCGGTGCCAGGACAGGCAGGAACCCTGCCTTAGCACCACTGACAGGGAGCTGCCCCAGGTAAGCCTGTGCCTCAACCGCGTGCCCCGATTCCCTGCCCCAGCCCTGAGCCCCCCCAAACCCTGATCCCATTCCTGCACCCTAAACCCGTCATTCCCAGCCCAGAGCCCTGACCCCCTTCCGCACCCGAACCCCATGCCCCAGCCCAGAGCCCGCTTCCTCACCCTGAACCCCTCATTCCTGGCCCCACCCTGCAGCCCTCACCCCACACACCAGCCCTCTGCCCCAGCCCTGAGCCCCTCCCACACCCCAAACCTCCCATCCCAAGCTCCGTTAGGTCACGGACATCAACAATTTTCCTCAACTGGGTCGCCAGAAAAAAAGTTTGAAAACCACTGCCCTAAAGAACTCAAAATCCAGATTAACAAGAAGATGCAACAAATGGATGAATCAAATGGGTAAAGGTGGTGGGGAGGGAGAGCAGCATGTTTTCATGTAGATTAGCTCTGCGTGCAGTGCGGCTTGCCTCGTTGCTGGCTTGTATAAAATAGGGTTCTATAGGCACTACAGCAGAAATAGGTTTTTTTTTAAGAGGCTAAGGTAGCAGCTATGAATTTTTTCAGGGAGCCTGTCTGACAGGTAAAGAAGAAAGCCTGGAGGTTCTCTAGGAGACCTGGATTAAGAGGCGATGAAGGTTGGGTATGTTGGTAGAGCTCAGCTGGTAGTTGACATCATGAGATGAGATGTCTGGCAGGTTAGGCAGGGCTGTGATGAGATGTGCTGTGAAAGAGAGGATACGAAGCTTATTTTTGATGTGGTAAAGAAGGGAGTCCCTGTGGAGGGATGAACAGAATTTTTCAGAACCTGAAAAAAATCCACGTCCATAGAGAAGAATATAAGGGCTTGGATGAGAGCTTTGGCAGTCTGGACTGAGAAAAGCTGGATCTTGAAAAACTTAAGAAGGGAAAATGACAAGCTTTGGATATAGCCCAGACATGAGGGTCCATAGAAATGGCTGAGTCAAAACTAATGCCCAGATTACAGGCATGAGCAGCTGAGAGGAGGGTGATTTTGTTCAGTCAGTGGTGACTGAGGACGTGGAGAAGGAAAGATTTGCGAGGGAACACAAGCTCCGTTTTTGCCATGTGCAGTTTAAGCTACTGACAGGGAATCCAAACGGGAGTTGTGTGAGTTGTCAATATAACGATCACATCCAAAGCCGTCAGAGCGGATAGGATCCCAAAGACAGGGTGCACAAGGAAAAGCGGGTGGGCCGAGGAGAGAATCCTGGCAGATTCTCACTGATGGGGCGGGGGGGAGCTGGAAGGGACCCTGAAAGGTCATCAAGTCCAGCCCCCTGCCTTTACTAGCAGGACCGATTTTGCCCCAGATCCCTAAGTGGCCCCCTCGAGGATTGAGGCTCAAACCACTGAGCTATCTCCCCTGCCCCCAGGTTGCTGTTGGAAATGTAATCCTTAAAAAATGGCTCTCGCTTCACGTACACACAAGGAGGAAAAATTAAGATTTCATGGGTGAATAGGTTCAGATCTAAGGGCAAATAGGTTCAGTAATTCCAGGAGCCATTGAAAGGCCACTTCAGAGCACTCTTTGCCCTCGTTGTTACTATTGTAATCTTTCATACAATTTCCCTAAAAATCTTAGTCTGAGCACTGATTTTACATGAGTCTGATTTCTAAATGCAAAACTCATTGACATGAATGATTGCAGTTCTGTTCAATCTGTGGCAAGGAATTACCCATTTAATGTTTAACCAGCAGCTATGGAAGACACTAAATGGCCTTACTCTAGTAAGGACAGTAAAAGTCTGTCTCTTGAAACAATCTATTTGGATCATTTGAAATACTGCTAACAAGGCCTTTTACATATGTCTACTGTGCAATTCAAAACCTGTGACTGGCCCGTGTCAGCTGACTTGGGCTTCAGTCCCTTAGCCCGAGGCCCGGTTTAATTGTGGTGTAGATGTTTAGGCTCAGGCTCAAGCCGGGGTTGTAGGACCCTGCGAGGTGGGAGGTTCGCAGGCCTGAGGCCAAATATCTGCATCACTGTTAAACAGCCCCTTAGCCCGAGAAAGCAGGCATGGGCCAGCTGCAGGTGTAGAATTGCAATGTGGACATACCCTAACACTAACCTATGACGACATGCTAGGGTGGATGTTATGATACCCAATCTAGACAGCCCACATGTAATGATTCTGTGCTTACTCAGTGTTTTGGCAAACACATGGCTGGCCAGTGCAGGCTTGGAAAATGAGAGCCTAGAAACATGTGTAAGAGAATAGTTAACATCCCTTGGTTTATATTGTAGAAAGCCTTTAAACTGAGATTGGTTCATCCATTTTTGCAATCGTTTTCCTGCCTGCATTACAAGATATGTATGTATGCAATCCCTTGCAAAGCTGCTTTTCTTCTTTGGGAGGTTCTCGAGGGCTCAGATCATGGTTTCCAGTAGCTAATGATTATTTATTTTATAATGTAGAGTTTTATGAGACTCCATTGATTTTTTTCACTCATCTCTGGTATAATCTTGGGTACTAAGTGTGGCTTCATATGCATGGATTGTGGATGACTTCCTGTAGGTTATTGACATGAATATGGATTCATATTTTAGCTCACATTTTTGTTCTCTTTAGGGCCTGGCATTGATACATACTTTGGCATTGCCGGCATTGCCGGCATCGCCATCATCATCGCCGGCATCGCCATCATCGCCATCGGTAAGTAACTTAATAGTGAAAAAATAATTTGATACACTAAAGCTATGACTGTGTTTTGAGGTTCACAATTCAAGCTATTTGAGTATTGCACTTCCTCTGTCTCATTTCCCGCCCCCTGCTTAACTCCTAAAGGTCCTTAGATTTAGGATTCTTGAATTTCTCTGCCACTGACTAACTTTTTGTCCTTGGGTTGCATGTAAAATCTATGCCCATGATTGAGATTGCACTGCCGTTCCTTGGAGAGACGCCTGTATTAATACTCTTAGTTATTTTCTCTGTCTGTAGGTTTGTAATTTATTCACAATATTTTCCTGAGCTAAGAAACCTGCTGTGATTCTGTCTTAAATTTGTGTGCACAATATTGGGGAACGGAAGGGGAGTGAAAAAGCTCATTTCCCCCCTGCTCCCTCAAGAAAAGTTTCACTTCTGTAATTCTGTCTTGGGTGAGAATAGTTCCTCCACACTTAGGACCGCGTGTTTGTCTGGTGCTCACCAACAATGGAAAGGATAGAAGCCAGGAAGGGAAATTGTCAGAAGATCCAAGCAAGCCCTTCCTAGGTTGGATTTGACAGTCTAGCATCGTGGGAATAAGAAAGTTGTTACTTATATAAATGAAGTTCCCACCATTCAGTTAGTCAGTCTTCAGTGCAAAGGGTTCCACTTACCAGAGCGTGGGTGTTTAGTCATCACGCTAGCAAATTCTGAACACACGTGCAACCCTTTCCCAAAGAATTCCCACAAAGGCTGTAGTAGCTTCACCTTTGTGAACTATTTTTTCACTGTATAGGCCCCAGTTCATCAAAGCACTTAAGCTTATGTATAAATCCCACTGAAGTCAATCAGAATTAAGTGTGTGCTTTAAGTTTGTGTTTAAGTGACTTGTTAAATTGGAGCCATAGAGCAGCTTTGTCAAGCTGCGGGTATGGTCCCTGTGTGTTTGGGGCACAGCCATGCTAGAGGCAGCTGTTACAAGCAGGTTTCTAGCAGTTTTCCTGATCCATGTGGACGGAGAATATGCAAACCCAAACTACTGTGCAGTCTGTATTCCTGTTGAATGGTTCTAAGATGTAACAGTCCCTGTGTGCTAGTCAGGGAAAACTGTGCTGAAATCTCAATAGCAGAATTTAAATATATTTTTTGCTAGCCCAGTCTGATTAGAGGTTTTCATTTCAAGTTCAAGATTGAGAGAATCTGACACATGCGGAGGGATTCATTTTCTATTTTTTATTTATTCTTTTTAAATATTTCATCAGTCAAGGAAGAAATTAAATAAGCCAAACTAAACCTTGGACATAGGATATATTCTTATGACTATTTGGTTGAGAAAATTCCTTAAACAGCTTGGAGGTGCTTGAAGGGAAACAGATGATGGAAAGCTTGAACATCTTGAATGTTAAGTAGATTGAATACTAAACATTCCAAATGAGCTAAAAATCTAAACATTCAGCAGTGTATAGACACATTAAAGATGTGATAAATTGGGAGATGCAATATCAGAACCATTTTCTGGATAAGAAAGGGCTTTTCATGATTTTTGATCTGGGATACAAGAGGGGCTTTTCCCTTCTACTTATCTGTGAAGTTTGCTAGCTGTGTTTACCAAAATGTTAAATAAAATTTAACTTCCTGCCTTATCGCTGTTTTTTGTTTTTCTTCATGAACATTTGCAGTTTTGAATAAAAAACGGCAAAAGAAAAAAGGGTAAGCTAGCAGAAAAATTATTTTTATTCTTTACTAATTTTCAACTTATCCTCATGGCATTTCCTTACTGCATGAACAGGTATTTCCTTCTGAGTTTTACTCTACCTTTTCAGCAGGGGTTGTCTTTTCTTGCATGTACCTGGATGTCAGGAAAAGT
>NW_020680480.1:0-3114 GCF_002925995.2 Terrapene triunguis
CCCCTAGTAGCTTTTTCAACCTTCTGAAATAAAAAGTTGTCTGCAATGCAGTCCAAGAATTTGTTGGATAGTCTGTGCCCCGCTGTGTTATTTTCCCAACATATATCCGGATAGTTGAAGTCCCCCATCACCACCAAATCTTGGGCTTTGGATGATTTTGTTAGCTGTTTAAAAAAAGCCTCATCCACCTCTTCCACCTGGTTAGGTGGCCTGTAGTAGACTCCTAGCATGACATCACCCTTGTTTTTTACCCCTTTTAGCCTAACCCAGAGACTCTCAACACTTCCGTCTCCTATGTCCATCTCTACCTCAGTCCAAGTGTGTACATTTTTAATATATAAGGCAACACCTCCTCCCTTTTTCCCCTGTCTATCCTTCCTGAGCAAGCTGTATCCATCCACACCAACATTCCAATCATGTGTATTATCCCACCAAGTTTCAGTGATGCCAACAATGTCATAGTTGTATTTATTTATTAGCACTTCCAGTTCTTCCTGCTTATTACCCATACTTCTCGCATTTGTATATAGGCATCTAAGATACTGGTTTGATCTTTCCTCCCGGTTTTGTCCTGACCCTCCTTTCTCTCTGCCAATATAGCCCACACTCCCTCTCGTCTCCGACCCATCTCCCAGGTTTCCATGTTCCCCTCTTACCTGCGGGTTTTGCTCACCTGTCCCCGTCGAACCTAGTTTAAAGCCCTCCTCACTAGGTTAGCCAGTCTGTGTCCAAACAGGGTCTTTCCCCTCCTCGAAAGGTGAACACCATCTCTGCCTAGCAGTCCTTCCTCAAATAGCATCCCGTGGTCTAGGAAGCCAAAGCCCTCCTGGCGACACCATCTTCACAGCCAGGCATTCACCTCCATGATGCATCTGTCTCTGCCCGGGCCCCTACCTTTGACAGGAAGAATCGAAGAGAATACCACCTGCGCTCCAAACTCCTTCACCCGTACTCCCAGAGCCCTGTAGTCACTCTTGATCCGCTCAGTGTCACACCGCGCAGTATCATTTGTGCCCACATGGATGAGTAGCATGGGGTAGTAGTCAGAGGGCTGGATAATCCTCGACAATGCCTCCGTAACGTCTCGGATACGGGCTCCCGGCAGGCAGCATACCTCCCGAGATGAAATGTCAGGGCGACAGATGGACGCCTCCGTCCCCCTCAGCAGAGAGTCTCCGACCACCACTACCCTACGTTTCCTATTCGCAGTGGTGGCAGCAGACCTCCCAGCCTTAGGGGTACGAGGCTTCTCCTCCTTTACTGTAGGGGGTGATGCCTTCTTTCCTGTATCAAGAAGAGCATAACGGTTACCTATTACCACAGCGGGAGGGTTCGGAGCAGGGGTGGAGCACTGCCTGCTGCCAGAAGTAACCAGCTGCCAGTGTCGACCCTGAGCCATCTCCTCCTCCACCAGTGGTGTATCAGCAGTCCTGTGTCCTGGGACAGCTACCTCAGCTGTCTCCACATGGACACTGTCCAGGAATTGCTCGTGGATTCGGATGCTTCTCAACCTAGCCACCTCCTCCTGTAGCTCTCCCACCTGCTGCCTGAGAGATTCCACCAGCAGGCACCTTTCACATTGGATGGTCCCCCCAGCCTGGATATGAATGAATTATATCTCACAACACGTGTGGGAGGCAAGTAAGCAGTAGTCTCCTTCCATAGATGGGAAAACAGAGGCACAGAGCGGTTAAGTGGTACAAGGAGACTCAGTGAGTATATGGCACAGCTGGAAATAGACCACAGAATTTCTGTCTCCCAGACCATCATTCTCAGAAAAATAGGGACTTTAAGGAACTTAATTCAAGAAACATTATTTTTCATCACTAAGAATAAAATAGTATGCAAAGTTGTTGTTTTTTTCTGTTTGTAAAGGACTCTCCAAAACTGTTGTTTTATAGGAGGACTTTGAAAACAATGTTCTCCCAGGGCACAAAATGGTGAGCAAAAATGTATGCCCACTAAGGCCTGGTCTACACTACGAGTTTAGGTCGACTTTAGCCGCGTTAAATCGACTTAAGCCTGGCCACGTTTACACTACGAAGCCCTTTCTGTCGACTTAAAGGGCCCTTTAAACCGGTTTCCTAACACCACCTCGACAAGGGGATTAGTGATAAAATCGGCCTTAGGGGGTCGGAATTGGGTTAGTGTGGACGAAATTCGACATTACTGGCCTCCGGGAGCTATCCCACAGTGCTTCATTGTGACCGCTCTGGACAGCACTCTCATCTTAGATGCACTGGCCAGGTAGACAGGAAAAGCCCCGCGAACGTTTGAATTTCATTTCCTGTTTGCTCAGCGTGGAGAGCACAGGTGACCATGCAGAGCCCATCAGCACAGGTAACCGTGATGGAGTCCCAGTCCCAGTCCCAGGATCGCAGAAGAGCTCCAGCCTGGACCGAGCGGGAGGTACGGGATCTGATCGCCATCTGGGGAGATGAATCAGTGCTCGCCGAACTCCGAAGCAGTAAAAGAAATGGCAAAACATTACAAAAGATCTCCAAGGCCATGAAGGACAGAGGCCATAACAGGGATGCACAGCAGTGCCGCGTGAAAATTAAGGAGCTAAGGCAAGCCTACCACAAAGTCAGAGACGCAAACGGAAGGTCCGGGGCAGAGCCGCAAACATGCCGCTACTACGCGGAGCTGCATGCCATTCTAGGGGGTGCAGCCACCACTAGCCCAAGCGTGTTCTATGAGTCCCTCTCTGGAAACGGGGAAGCGGGTTCGGCGGACGAGGAAGATGAGGATGGAGAGAACATAGATAGCTCACAGCAGCAAGGAAGCGGAGAAACCACTTACCCCAACAGCCAGGATATGTTTGTCACCCTGGACCTGGAAACAGTAACCCCCGAACTCACCCAAGACCCTGAGGGCACACAGGGGACCTCTGGTGAGTGTACCTTTGCAAAAATTACACATGGTTTAAAAACAAGCGTGTTTAATGATTAATGATTAATTTGCCCTGGCAATCGCGGCCAGTACAGCTACTGGAAAAGTCTGTTAACGTGTATGGGGATGGAGCGGAAATCCTCCAGGGACATCTCCAGAAAGCTCTCCTTCATGTACTCCCAAAGCCTTTGCAAAAGGTTTCTGGGGAGGGCTGCCTTATCC
>NW_020680481.1:0-3182 GCF_002925995.2 Terrapene triunguis
GCTCTTTAGCAAGGCTAATTAATGACAAGCGTTACCTCATCACGGACGTATGTTCTTAGGGCACGGTGCTTTTGCTCTCGGGAAGAGCACACGAGTCCCCTAAGTGACCTCTGTGACCCTCTCCTGTCCCAGAGGGCCTCACCCAGTTGCCAGTGGCCTAGTGTCTGTGTCACCCGAGCCACCACCTAGAGAGAAGGGGAGGATTCAGTCAGCAGGGGCTGCTGATCTGCCCCATTCACCAGGGCTGCCATCCTGAGGCTTAAGCATTAGTGTCTGGGATGACTTGGGGGAAGACCTCGACCTCCCCGCAACCCACTTCACTGCTGCCAGAATCCCTCCTGCCCGCCCCTGCTAGAGGCCCCTCCCTGCCCAACCTGGGTGGGGGTGGGAGGAGAGGGTTCTGAGAACTTGAGCTGTGGTTTGGAGGTGGAACAGCTGTCAAGGGCACTGAGGGGGTGGTGGCAGGAGCTCACCCTTCAAGGAGGGGGTTTGTCACTGGAGGTTACTAGAAAGGACAACAAGACTCCATTCTGGGGGTCAGGAGGTGAATCCATCCCTCAGTGGTGGGCAGGTGCTGTGTGGAAATGCTGCTGGTTCCAGGTGCTCTTAATTCCTCGGGGCGTTTGAGTCTCTGACAGGTTCTCGTTCCCTTGCAGCAGGAGGACGTCACGGCCAAAGTGATGCACCAGCTCTGCATCATCTGGCACTTGCGCCATTTGCCTGAGGCACTGCAGGGGCTGTGCCTCTGAGGCCACCAGCAACTCCCGCTCCCTGCTGAAGGTACTGCTCTGGCTCACTGGCCATAAAGTCTATCAGTTTTGTTAAAACTGAGTGAAGCACTGGGAGCAGCCTCTGATGTTTTCCTGTCCAGCCGGCTTGCTTCCTAGAATGAACATGCATTGAGTGGGGTGATCCACAGAGAGTAGCTCAAACCTTCAAAGTGTCTGGTCAGTGGCAGGACAACAGCACTTCAGGGGAGGGGTGTGTTTGGCAGTGACATCACAAAGGCCTTTTGCAGGACCTCAGCCTATTGGTCAAAGGTGGTGGGGAGGTGGTGACCTCACAGAGAGATGCTGATATCAGCCAGGCAGGATAGGGGCGCAGAGCCAGGAAAACCTCAGAGACCCTTGTGGCTTAGCTTCAGCAATTCTCCTTCTCGAGGTCTCTCTTTGAGAGAGTATTAGGGTTCACGTAGGTGAGTGCGAGGAGGAACCTCTTTCGAGTTTTCTCCTTTCATTTTACTAGAAAACAGACGTCCCTGTTGAGAAGGTAAGAGCCTTGGAGAGGTTTGTAACCTGTTCATTCTGATCCACCTGGTGCCAGCTGAATTCTAGGCATGGAAAACACTAGTTCAAGGTGGCAGAATTTTATAGTCCAACTGGGATTTTGTCCAGTGGAATCACTGGGGACTTTAGGGTTTGTCCTTTTCGTTTTACCGTTTCCTCCATCCCTCCTTCCTTTCGCTTCATCTCTTACTTCTTTTGTCCTTTCTCCTGTTCCCCTCCCACCACCAGGAGGTGTGAGTGTGTGTGTTGCGTGTTGCAGGGGGTGCTCTGCATCTCCCATTGTGGGAGGTCCACCCAAGAAAGTGGGGCTGAAATAGTCCTCGGACAGTGATCCCTACCGGTGACCTGGGCCTTCCTTTGGGCTCTCTGGTGAGAACTCTCAGCCTCCCGCCCCTCAGTCTCTACCCTGATTGGTTGAGCAGGGGGTTATTGACAGGGAGGAGACTCAGGTCCTTTTTGTTCTCTTTTAAGAACAAGTAAATAAGTCATAACCAGTCATCTGTTTGACGAATTTTGCTGCTTCTCTGCATTAATTGTCTCTGCGCAGTTCATGAACTGTTGTTGGTCTGGAGCTCATTTGAGAGCATTTTATTCAGGCTCTGGCTTCGGCAGGGATGGGGAGGGACCAAAAAGGCTGGTTAGTGAGAGGCTGCCTTGACCCCAGACTCACGCCTGCTCCCCGCTCAGTTCCAGGCTGTCCAGGCTCCTGAGGAGGTTCAGGAAGAAGGCTCTGCAGGTGGCCCCAGAGCCTGAGGGAAGCAGCTGCCATCTTCCCCCAGAGCAAAGCGGCCTCTCCGTCCCTCCTGGCGGGGAAGGAGCTCCCGGCCGAGCGAGGAGGTGGAAGTGCCCAGCCTTCTGGCAGAGGAAAGCCGCTCCCGGCGCAGGCGCTGAGGTGAGAGAGCCACTGGCCAGGGCGAAATGGAGCTGGCCCAGGATGCGGCTGGGCAGGCAGGACCCAGCCCAGAAGGGGAGCCGGGCAGGGTGGCTGTGGGGCTTGTTGTGTGGGAAGCACCGGCCCCAAGAGCCCAGCCCTGATTCTCAGCAGGAGGCATTGCCCTGCCTAGTCCCTGAGGACCTTCCAGCCTCCCCAGGGCAGGAGGTGGAGGATCCCTGTCGCATCACCAGCAGCTCGGCCCGCTCCCCAGGGGACAGCAGCAGCACCTGGGACTCAGGCAGTAGTGAGGCCGATGGGCGCTGCTGCTTTGTTCCAGGTAAGGAGCCAGGCTGGGCTCAGGGAGGGGTGAGGAGGGGGCTGTGAACACCCTGGGCCATGCACTCGACCAGTGCTATGGGTGCGGGTCCCCAGCCCAGGTGTCTGGTCTGAGCCACGTGAACCTCACTGACACTAGATGCTGCTATCCTGTGGCTTAGCATTAGTGTCTGGGATGACTTGGGGCAAGATCTCAACCTCCCCACAACCCACTTCACTGCTACCAGAATCCCTCCTGCCCCCCCTGCAAGAGCCCCCTCCCTGCCCTACCTGGGTGGGGCTGGAGGAGAAGGTTCTGAGAACTTGAGCTGTGGTTTGGAGGTGGATCAGCTGTCAAGGGCACTGAGTGGAGGTGGCAGGAGCTCACCCTATAAGGAGGGGGTGTTACCAGATGTGCCCATTACTTTGGGGTATGCTCATTTATTCGGGTTACTCTTCTGGGGAAGGGGGTTTTGTAATTCTATCAATGTACTGCTTGTGTCACTTGTCTTTTCATATGGAGCTCTACTTCTCCCTTCTGCAAGTCCCCTCCCAGTGGAGCTATCCTGCAGGACCTAGGCTCCGTAGGGCTGGGTTACTCCAGCCCCAGAACCAGATGAACACCCACACATACATTAACAGAACAAGTGTGAGCGGACCGGGTCAATCAGCACTGTCAAGCTGACCTCTTATATGTCTCTGGACTC
>NW_020680482.1:0-2321 GCF_002925995.2 Terrapene triunguis
GTAGCAGTGCCACCAGCCACCCTGGAACCTACCCCAGGCCCAGGATTGGTGTGGCAAATAGACTTTACTGAGTTTCCCAGGACCCAAGGGTACAGGTACCTCCTTGTCTTAGTGGATCGATTCAGCGGATGGCCTGAGGCCTTCCCATGTCACAACAACACTGCCAAGACAGTGGCTCTTAAGTTTGTCAAGGAGATCATTCCTCGCTTCGGCCTTCCTCAGTGGATGGAATCTGATAATGGAACACACTTCACATCTCAAGTGGTTCAAAAGATATCAAGTGCTCTGCAAATCCCCTGGAAACTCCACACACCCTGGCGACCACAAGCCAGTGGAGTAGTGGAACGCACAAATCAGACACTCAAGCGACACCTCTCAAAGGTCTGTCAGGAGGCCTCTCTTAAGTGGCCTGATGCCTTGCCCCTTGTGTTACTTCGCATTCGGGCTCTCCCTAAGGGTAGGATAGGGCTTAGTCCCTTCGAGATTATGTTTGGAAGAGCATGGCCTATGAATGGTACCCCAGTTCTGGCAGGGGAATGGGAAATGGGGTGTGGTTTTTTGTCTCAGTACATGTGCCCTCTGTCTGCTGTTCTTTCTTCTCTTCACAGATACACCAAAGATTCACAGCCTCTTCTGCTGGATACTCCGGTCCACTCCCTGCAGCCTGGTGACTCCGTTCTCGTGCGGACCTGGAAGGACGAGCCTCTCCAAGAGAAGTGGAAGGGACCCCACACCGTCCTGCTTGTCACCCATACAGCGGCAAAGGTCGAAGGACACAAGAACTGGATTCATCACTCTCGACTGAAAGCAGTGCCCATTCCTAAACAGTGGACTGTCCAGCCTGCGGAGAAGACTGCTAACGACGATTTGGGACTTAATCTGTTATTCAAAAGACAGTAAGGATCACTGGGAATGCGTTGTGATCTTTCTGAACAGTCACAACATACTCCCCGCGAGAACCCTGAACATTGGTTTTATTTTCTCACAGAAGGCGGACCTGGCCTGTGTATTTGGTCTTGTTATTTTTTGACTTGTTTAGTGTCAATAATTCTTATTGTACTCTGGGTATTTGGGTTGTGGTGATTACAATATGGGTTTAGGTTTAGGGTCTCTCACAGCATTTCTTTTTATCACAGAGGCAATTCTTCTGTTACCTACTGTTTCACCCACATCGCATGCAGGATGGGGAGCCATCCCTGCAGATATGGCTCTTGGATTTCCCATTATAAGGCCACTCGTAAGCCCCAGCCTATTCGTTTACGTTCTCCACCCACTGGTCTCATATGTTATCAGCAAGCCAGTACAAGTAAACATACCTGGTTTGCGGGCATCACTAAGTGTAGATTTTATATTGGTCCTGGTATAAGTCTCACTGTTCCTTTACTGAATGCCACCGGGTGGCAAACCGGAGCTGCATTCTTTACCCTTTCCCCACAAACTGCCCTACAGGACTCACAAGGTAACAATGGAAGGGCTAGTTATGGTGAAGCCTTTTGGGTTTGTGGTATTAGTGCCTACAAATGGCTTCCTAATGGTTGGCATGGTAGCTGTTACAAAGGCTATCTTGCTCCTCCCCTCCGCATTCTACCCAAGGCTCCCTCCGGTCGTCCCAGGTACTATCGGTCCTTAAGAGCTACCATAGAACCAATCAGTGAAAGAGACAGGTTTGGGATGATAGCCCTCCCTTCCTATGGGGTGGGACGACTAGCCCAACTTTACCGAAGACTGTCTAAATTTCTCACCCAGTTTGCCAATAATACCCTAGCCATAGAGAAAAGCATAAGTTCTGAGCTGTACCAGCTTCGACTGCTGGCTTTACAGAACCGTCAGGCCCTAGATTATGTGTTAGCCTCACGAGGCGGGGTCTGTGCCCTTATTGGAGAAGAGTGTTGTACCTATGTCCCAGAGTTTTCACAGGACATTAACACGCATATCTTGTCAGCTGAACGGGCCTTTAATCAATGGAAGGCCCAGGAAGGGGAACCCACTATTTTGGATTCCCTTTGGGGTTGGATACCTGGTTTAGGGAAACTAGGAGATATAGGGGGAAGCATTGTTCGCATCTTGCTCACAGGTGTTGTAATATGTTTTGTTCTTATTCTTTTGGTCATTTGCTGTAAAGTGCTCATATGTAAGATTTGTACCTCCCACTCTCCAGAGGTTCCCTTATATCCTCTCATTGATGATCCTGATTGTATGGAGCTTAATCGCATTCTGTCTTTAGAGTATGAGAAAACTCTCACAAAGGTTTGTTGAGTGTTCTCAAAGGAGGGATTGTTGGGGACCCCCCCCTTAGGCATAGCTACCAGGTAACTCGGGAG
>NW_020680483.1:0-1947 GCF_002925995.2 Terrapene triunguis
CCTGTTCCCCTCCCACCACCAGGAGTGGTGTGTGTGTGTGTGTGTGTTGCTGGGGGTGCTCTTCACCTCCTCTTGTGGGAAGTTCGTCCAAAACTGTGGGGTTGAAATAGTGCTTGGACTCCACTGACACTAGATGCTGCCATCCTGTGGTTTAGCATTAGTGTCTGGGATGACTTGGGGCAAGATCTCAACCTCCCCGCAACCCACTTCACTGCTGCCAGAATCCCTCCTGCCCCCCCTGCTAGAGCCGCCTCCCTGCCCGACCTGGGTGGGGGTGGAGAAGAGGGTTCTGAGAACTTGAGCTGTGGTTTGGAGGTGGAACAGCTGTTAAGGGCACTGAGGGGGAGGTAGCAGGAGCTCACCTTACAAGGAGGGGGGTTGGCACTGGAGGTTACTAGAAAGGACAAGAAGACTCCATTCTGGGGTTCAGGAGGTGAATTCGTCCCTCAGTGGTGGGCAGGTGCTGGGTGGAAATACTGCTGGTTCCAGGTGCCCTGGATCACAGAAACCCCCTTGGGAGCTGCCACCCGATGTGCCAAGACTACCCCTGCTTCTGTTTTCCCTGCCAGCTCAGGACTCCAGCACCCCGTCTTGCTGAATTAGACACTCCAGTCCACTTCAACACAGACCCAGGGTCTGAATTACTTGTCCCAAAGCTGCGAGTTTACCCAAAAACAGCTCACAGGAGTGTGCTTGTCTTTGGCACTCAGATGCCCAACTCCCAATGGGGTCTAAACCCAGGTGAATCCGTTTTACCCTGCATAAAGCTTATGCAGGGCAAACTCATAAATTGTTCGCCCTCTATAACACTGATAGAGAGATATGCACAGTTGTTTGCTCCCCCAGGTATTAATACATACTCTGAGTAAATTACTAAATAAAAAGTGATTTTATTAAATACAGACAGTAGGATTTAAGTGGTTCAAAGTAGTAACAGACAGAACAAAGTAAGTCACAAGCAAAATAAAATAAAATGTGCAAATCTATGCCTAATCAAACTAAATACAGATAATCTCACCCTCAGAGATGCTTCAGTAAGTTTTTCTCAGACTGGACACCTTCCAGGCCTGGGCACAATTCTTGCCCCTGGTACAGCTCTTGTTCCAGCTTAGGTGTTAGCTAGGGGTTTCTCCATGATGGCTCCTCTCCCTCTCTCTTCTGTTCCACCCCTTTATATATCTTTTGCATAAGGCGGGAACCCTTTGTCTCTCTGGGTTTCCACACCCCCTCACTGGAAAAGCACCGGGTTAAAGATGGATTCCAGTTCAGGTGACATGATCACATGTCACTGCAAGACTTCATTACTCACTTGCCAGCACACACATATACAGGGAGACTCACAGGTAAACAGCCATCTGCAGACAATGGGAGTCATCAAGATTCCAAACCATCATTAATGGCCCACACTTTACATAATTACAATAGGCCCTCAGAGTTACATTTTATATTTCTAGTTTTAGATACAAGAGTGGTACATTTATACAAATTAGATGATCATACTCAGTAGATTATGCACTTTGTAATGACACCTTACAAGAGACCTTTTGCACGAAGCATATCCCAGTTGCATTATATTCACTTATTGTCAAATTTTTATAAAACTATCCCAGTTACATTATATTCACTTATATTTTTATAAAACTATATAGACTGCACAACGTCACACCCTTAATTCTATATTATTATATATAATTTCCTATATAGATTCCTCGGGGCGTTTGAGTCTCTGACAGGTTCTCGTTCCCTTGCAGCAGGAGGACGTCACGGCCAAAGTGATGCACCAGCTCCGCATCATCCGGCACTTGCGCCAGGTGCCTGAGACACTGCAGGGGCTGTGCCTCTCAGGCCATCAGCAACTCCCGCTCCCTGCTGCAGGTACTGCTCCGGCTCACTGTAAATAGGGAGCTAGTGGAAGGGGAAATGGAGCCCCCTGGCACTCACTAAAAG
>NW_020680484.1:0-4449 GCF_002925995.2 Terrapene triunguis
CTCATTCCCCTGTCCCGGGGGTGAAGGGAGGGGCCGTGGGGCTGCTGCTCCCTGTCCCAGGAATGGGGTGAAGGGGAGGTGGACACAGACAATGTCCCCGCTTGCGCTGTGAGGGGCAGACCAGGCTCCATCCTGGGCTTCAGAGCCTGAGCTCCAGCCTGAGCCTGAACGTCTATGCGGCTATTTTTAATTCCAAAGAGGGAGCCCCACAAGCCTGAATCTGTCCACCCCGTTCCAAGACTCGCTTCTGCAGGCTGTGTAGAATAGGGTGACCAGACAGCAAGTGTGAAAAATCGGGGCGGGGGTGGGGGGTAATAGGAGCCTATACAAGAAAAAGACCCAAATATCGGGACTGTCCCTATAAAATCGGGACATCTGATCACCCTAGTGTAGAAGGACCCAAAGTGTCTCCAGAGTCTGGGTGTGAAAGTTGCCAGCATGTCTGACCCAGGGCTGGTAAATGAGAGCGAGGGAGTAGCTGGCACAGTCATTAGATGGAGACACCTGAGCCCCGGGCTCTGAGATGGTCTCTGTGACCATTATCTGCTCTGGGAGACGCCCAGGTGCAGCTGCAGAGGGTCTGTGCCACTCACAGCATCCATGGCACAAATGGCTCTGGGCAGAGAGTTCGGGCTGAAGCCAAGTCTCAATTTTCAGCCTGATTTGTTGGGGTGAGATCACAGGCCCAGGGGGCATTTGTCTGCAAAGGGCAAATTAAACAGTAGCTCTGGAGTGTCCTGAGCCTGGCCTGCCTGTAACTGTGCGTTTCTGGGGATGTGGACAGTCACTCACTGCAAGTCACTGGGATTCGGGCTCCTAAGTTGCTCAGACAGGTTTGCAGTGGAGCTGGGTGAAATGTTTTGGACAAATAGTTTATTTGCTGCAAAATTATATTTCTGGTCAACAGAAACTATTCGCGAATACACGTCGAGTTTGCTGTCGAGTTTCAATTAAGAGAAAAAGGTGCCGCTGCTTCCCCTCTAGCCTTTAGCCCAGCGGCTGGGCCCTCAGCTGGGAGCCCCAGGTTCAATCCCCCCATGTGATGCCACGAGGGCTCAAAGCGCTGGGATCCGAGTGACATCCCCCTGAGTCTAAACACTGCCATGGGCACTGGGCCAGAGCGTGGGAGTGAGAATGACTCTGCAGCCCAGTGGGTCGGGCCCCCACCTGGGAGCCCAGAGTCCAGCTCCCCTGCTCCAGTGACCCTGTAATTATTGATCCATAACCCCAGTGATGGGAGGGGTTACGGCCCCTGGCACAGCAGTGTCTCAGGCCGTGTCTGCCGGGGTTTCCTTGCACCGATGTAGCTGCACCGGTGCAAACCCCTAGTGCAGACGCTCTGTGCGGGTGTGAACTGGGACTGGCCCCTGGTGCAGCTTATCCCAGATGGAGGGGGCACGAAGTGGGGAAATGCCCCCTCCCCACTGCCCTGGCCTCATTAGCAACAGCCTATTAGTGTGCATTTATACCCCCCCAGAATCTTCCACTTTACTGCCCCCCAAGTGAGCCCAACCCAGACTACTGCCCCCAGGGGGGGTGGGGCTGGGGCTGGGCCCGGCGAGGGGAGGGGCTGGCTGTGGGGTTTTCCTGGCTGGAAGGTGGTGCACATGGGGCCCGCCAGCATGGAGAGTCCCAGCTGCTCCCCCTGCGGCAGGGCTGCACCCCCAGTGTGTGTGGGAACAGCACTGACCTGCTCTGAGCGAGAAACCAACCACACATGGCCCAAAAGCAACAGAGATTCCCAGGGGCCTGCCTCTTCCTCACCCTTCTCTGGCTCTTGCCCCTCTCTTATCCTTCCCTCACCCCTGTGAGGGACCCTGCATCTATTCTGACCCCTCACCAACATCCCTCCCTCTCTTCTCACTCCCTTTCTGCTGCCCTGGGCCCCTGCCCCTCTACTCCCACTTTGCCTCCTTGGCACGTGCCCCTGCCCTCCACCCATCTCTGCCCCACTGGAACTCACCCCTCCCTTCTCCCCCTGCCCTACTGGCACCTTCCCCTCTCCCCCAAACATCCTCTGCATCCTGGAGCCCACCATCACTTCACACCCCTGCTATGTCCTGGCATCCACCTCTCCCCTTTCCCTCCTCTGTGCCATGTCTCCCACCCCTCCCCTCACCCCCATCTGCTTCCCTGGTGCCTACCACTGCCATCACCTCCACATACACCCACTGATGGCCACCCCACCCCTCACCCTCCTCTCCTGTCCTGGCTTTTGCCCTTCTTACACCCCTCAGCCCTCCTGGCACCTGCCCCTCTCCCCACCCTCTCTGACCCCTAGCACCCACCCCTTCTCTCACCCCCCTGTGCCCACCCGTCCTCTAGCCCCACTCTGACCCCCTGGCACCTGCCCTTCCCCTTACCCCCACACCCTTCTGCTGCCTACCCCTTTCTTCCCTCCCCCTACCCCCAACACCTGACACCCCGCTTGTCCCCTTCCTTCCTGTTGCCCACCCCCTCACCACCCTCTGCCCCACTGACCCCGCTCTCCTCTCGCCCCTCTGCCACCATCACCCATGCCACCTTCTCTTAATTTCTCACCCCTGCCCCTCCCCTCCCCCTCTGGCTCCGTGACAACTGCACCCCTCACCACCCCTCCAGTCCCCTGGTGACAGCTCCTCCTCTGCCCCAAGTCCCAGCTCTACCCTTCCCCCATCTGCCTCCTTGGTGCCTGCTGTTTCCTTTGCTCCCTCTGCCTGCCTGGTGCAACTCCCTTCCCTCACCCCCCTTTGGGACCCCTGGTCTCAGCCCTTCCCCTCACCTCAGCACTGCCCCACCCCTCACCTCTCCTTCTCCTAACCTCTGGGTCCCACCCCTCCCTTCATCTTCCCTCTGCCGCCCTGGTGCCCACATTTCCCTTCACACCCCTCTGCCCCCCTAGGTCCTGCCCTTCTCCACACCCCTCTCTCTGCCCCCCTTCTGCTCATCTGCTCCTTCAACCCCCATTCTGCCCCTTTGGCACCAGTGCCTGCCCATTTGCTCCCCCGCATGGTTCCACCTGCCCCACTCCTCATCATCTCACCCCCTGGCAGCTCACCTTCCCCTTGATTTCCCCTGCCCCATTGGAGCTCCCCATTCCCTCACACCCCTCTGCCCCCTGGTTCCTGCCCCTTCTCTTGCTTCCCTGTGCCCCCTGGGGTCCGTCCCCTTCTTCTGTCCTCGTGTCCACCCCTCCCCTCACCCCCTGCAGCCCCCTGGAACCTGCCCCTCCATTCACCCCACTCTGTCCTGCTGGGGCCCGTCCCTTCCCTTGTCCCCCCCATTGCCCTTGTGCCCGCCCCTCCCCTATGTCCCTCCCTCCACCCCCTCTGCTCCTGTCACCTCCCTCTCCCCTTTCCTCTCCCAGCATCTACTTGTCCCCTCCCCCGCCTCCAGTGACAGCTTCTCACCCTCCCCCGCTCCTCCTGCCCTTTCCCCTCATTGTCTCCTCACAGTTAGACGGGCCCTGACTCCCCTCAGGCAACAACCCCCCCCCCCCCCCCCCCCCGCGTTTAACGGGGGCGCGGGTTAATTTCCATTTGATCCCAGTGACCAGCCCCTGCCCCCGGCCCTGACTCTGTGACTCTCTCGCCAGTGGACGTGACTCTGGATCCAGACACGGCAAATCCCAAACTCGTCCTGTCTGAGGATCGGAAACGTCTGAGACTCGGAGACAAACGCCAGGATCTGCCCAACAACCCTGACAGATTTGATCGTTGTCCCTGTGTCCTGGGCGCTGAGGGGTTTGCGGGCGGGAGGCGTTACTGGGAGGTGGAGGTGGGAGACAAGACATGCTGGGCTCTGGGGGTTTGTAGGGAATCTGTGAGCAGGAAGGGGTGGGTGAGACTCACACCTGGGAATGGATACTGGGTTGTTTGGCTGAGGGGTGGGGGATACAAGGCTGGCACCTCCCCCAGGACCCCCCTCCCCGTGAGCGTCAGGCCCAGCCGGGTGGGGATTTTCCTGGACTATGAGGCGGGCGAGGTCTCATTTTACAATGTGACTGACAGGTCCCATCTCTTCACTTTCACTGACACCTTCTCCCGGACGCTCCGCCCTTATTTCTATCCTGGTCTCAACGCTGGGGGTACAAACGCGGCTCCCCTGATAATCTGCCCGGTCCCAGCTCAGGCCAGAGGGAATCTCTGTCCCTGACAGTGACCCCGCGGCACAGACTGTCCCCTCCCAGCGCTGCTGCTCTTCCCACCCCCAGTGGTTGGGGCCTGTTACTGCAGCAACTGGAGTTTTTGTGCTGACCGGACGCTGCCAGTTTCCCTGTTCAACTGGAGGTTCCAGTCGAAAAACAGACACCTGGGAACCCCCAGCCCTCACCTTCCCTGTCCCCTGCCCCAGGGGTAGCAGATGGGGGTGGATGGGGGACATTTACCCCTGTCAGAATTTTCTACCCCTGTGAAAGCTCAACGTAAAATATGAAAGAAAAAAGATTATTCTAATTTAGAAAATATTATT
>NW_020680485.1:0-1670 GCF_002925995.2 Terrapene triunguis
GCCTTAAAAACCTCCAAGGAAGGAGACTCCACCACCTCCCTAGGTAATGCATTCCAGTGCTTCACCACCCTCCTAGTGAAATAGTGTTTCCTAATATCCAACCTAGACCTCCCCCACTGCAACTTAAGACCATTGCTCCTTGTTCTGTCATCTGCCACCACTGAGAACAGCTGAGCTCCATCCTCTTTGGAACCCCCTCTCAGGTAGTTGAAAGCAGCTATCAAATCCCCCCTCATTCTTCTCTTCTGGAGACTAAACAATCCCAGTTCCCTCAGCCTCTCCTCATAAGTCATGTGCTCCAGACCCCTAATCATTTTTGTTGCCCTCCGCTGGACTTTTTCCAATTTTTCCACATCCTTCTTGTAGTGTGGGGCCCAAAACTGGACACAGTACTCCAGATGAGGCCTCACCAATGTCGAATAAAGGGGAACGATCACGTTCCTTGATCTGCTGGCAATGCCCCTACTTATACAGCCCAAAATGCCGTTAGCCTTCTTGGCAACAAGAGCACACTGTTGACTCATATCCAGCTTCTCGTCCACTGTGACCCCTAGGTCCTTTTCTGCAGAACTGCTACCTAGCCATTCGGTCCCTAGTCTGTAGCAGTGCATGGGATTCTTCCGTCCTAAGTGCAGGACTCTGCACTTGTCTTTGTTGAACCTCATCAGGTTTTTTTTGGCCCAATCCTCTAATTCGTCTAGGTCCCTCTGTATCCGACCCCTACCCTCTAGTGTATCTACCACGCCTCCCAGTTTAGTGTCATCTGCAAACTTGCTGAGAGTGCAGTCCACACCATCCTCCAGATCATTAATAAAGATATTAAACAAAACCGGCCCCAGGACCGACCCTTGGGGCACTCCGCTTGAAACCGGCTGCCAACTAGACATGGAGCCATTGATCACTACCCGTTGAGCCCGACGATCTAGCCAGCTTTCTATCCACCTTACAGTCCATTCATCCAGCCCATACTTCTTTAACTTGGCGGCAAGAATACTGTGGGAGACCGTATCAAAAGCTTTGCTAAAGTCAAGGAATAACACATCCACTGCTTTCCCCTCATCCACAGAGGCAGTTATCTTATCATAGAAGGCAATTAGGTTAGTCAGGCACGACTTCCCCTTGGTGAATCCATGCTGACTGTTCCTGATCACTTTCCTCTCCTCTAAGTGTTTCATAATTGATTCCTTGAGGACCTGCTCCATGATTTTTCCAGGGACTGAGGTGAGGCTGACTGGCCTGTAGTTCCCTGGATCCTCCTTCTTCCCTTTTTTAAAGATGGGCACTACATTAGCCTTTTTCCAGACATCCGGGACCTCCCCCGATCGCCATGAGTTTTCAAAAATAATGGCTAATGGCTCTGCAATCTCATCTGCCAACTCCTTTAGCACCCTCGGATGCAGTGCATCCAGCCCCATGGACTTGTGCACGTCCAGTTTTTCTAAATAGTCCCGAACCACTTCTTTCTCCACAGAGGGCTGGTCACCTTCTCCCCATACTGTGCTGCCCAGTGCAGCAGTCTAGGAGCTGACCTTGTTCGTGAAGACAGAGGCAAAAAAAGCATTGAGTACATTAGCTTTTTCCACATCCTCGGTCACTAGGTTGCCTCCCTCAATCAGTAAGGGGCCCACACTTTCCTTGACTTTCTTCTTGTTGCTAACATACCTGAAGAA
>NW_020680486.1:0-2329 GCF_002925995.2 Terrapene triunguis
TTCCCAGTGGCTGCGAAACTTTCGCATGCGTAAGGGCACTTTCATGGTACTTTGTGACTTGCTTTCCCCTGCCCTGAAGCGCCAGAATACCAGGATGAGAGCAGCTCTCACAGTTGAGAAGCGAGTGGCGATAGCCCTGTGGAAGCTTGCAACGCCAGACAGCTACCGGTCAGTCGGGAATCAATTTGGAGTGGGCAAATCTACTGTGGGGGCTGCCGTGATCCAAGTTGCCAGGGCAATCAAAGACCTGGTGATATCAAGGGTAGTGACTTTGGGAAACGTGCAGGCCATAGTGGATGGCTTTGCTGCAAAGGGATTCCCAAACTGTGGTGGGGCGATAGACGGAACCCATATCCCTATCTTGGCACCGGAGCACCAAGCCACCGAGTACATAAACCGTAAGGGGTACTTTTCCATGATGCTGCAAGCCCTGGTGGATCACAAGGGACGTTTCACCGACATCAACGTGAGATGGCCGGGAAAGGTACATGATGCTTTCGTCTTCAGGCACTCTGGCCTGTTTCAAAAGCTGCAGGAAGGGACTTTCTTCCCGGACCAGAAAATAACCGTTGGGGATGTTGAAATGCCTATCGTGATCCTTGGGGACCGAGCCTACCCCTTAATGCCATGGCTCATGAAGCCGTACACAGGCAGCCCGGACAGTAGTCAGGACCTGTTCAACTACAGGCTGAGCAAGTGCCGAATGGTGGTGGAATGTGCATTTGGACGTTTAAAAGCGCGCTGGCGCAGCTTATTGACTCGCTCAGACCTCAGCAAAAAGAATATCCCCATTGTTATTGCTGCTTGCTGTGCGCTCCACAATATCTGTGAGAGTAAGGGGGAGACATTTATGGTGGGGTGGGAGGTTGATGCAAATCGCCTGGCCGCTGATTACGCGCAGCCAGACACCAGGGCGGTTAGAAGAGTACAGCAGGGCACGGTGCGCATCAGAGAAGCTTTGAAAACGAGTTTTGTGACTGGCCAGGCTACGGTGTGAAACTTCTGTTTGTTTCTCCTTCATGAACCTTCCACCCCTCCCACCCGGTTCACTCTACTTCCCTGTAAACCAACCACCCCACCCTCCCCTCCCCCCTTCGAGCACCGCTTGCAGAGGCAATAAAGTCATTGTTACTTCACATTCATGCATTCTTTATTAATTCATCACACAACTAGGGGGATAATTGCCAAGGTAGCCGAGAGGGGTAGGGGAGGAGGGAAGGAAAAGGACACACTGCAGTTTAAAACTTTAAAACTTTAACACTTATTGAAGGCCAGCCTTCCGATGCTCGGGCAATCATCTGGGGTGGAGTGACTGGGTGGCCGGAGGCTCCCCCACCGTGTTCTTGGGCGTCTGGGTGAAGAGGCAATGGGACTTGGGGAGGAGGGCTGTTGGTTACACAGGGGCTGTAGCGGCGGTCTCTGGTCCTGCTGCCTTTCCTGCAGCTCAAGCACATGCTGGAGCATATCAGTTTGATGCTCCAGCAGCCGGAGCATCGACTCTTGCCTTCTGTCTACAAGCTGATGCCACCTATCATCTTCAGCCCGCCACTTGCTCTGTTCATCCCGTGATTCAGCCCGCCACCTCTCCTCTCGTTCATATTGTGCTTTTCTGTAGTCTGACATTGACTGCCTCCACGCATTCTGCTGTGCTCTTTCAGCGTGGGAGGACAACTGGAGCTCCTTGAAGATATCATCCCGAGTCCGCCGTTTTCTCCTTCTAATCTTTTCTAGCCTCTGCGAAGGAGAAACATTTGCAGCTGTTGGAGGACAAGGGAGAGGTGGTTAAAAAAGACACATTTTAGAGAACAATGGGTACACTCTTTCACGTTAAATTTTGCTGTTCACATTACACAGCACATGTGCTTTCGTTACAAGGTCGCATTTTTCCTCTTATATTGAGGGACTGCCGGTTTGGTGCGAGAGATCACTCACGCGGTGCCAGGCAACAGAATTCGGCTTGCAGGCAGCCATGGTAAGCCACAGTCTTTTGGCTTTTTTAACCCACATAACATGTGGGAATGGTTTCAAACAGTAGCACCCTCATTTCCCATACCAAGGACCCGTTGGGTTGGCCATTTAAAATGGGTTTGCAATGTAAAAGGAGGGGCTGCGGTTTCAGGGTTAACGTGCAGCACAAACCCAACTAATTTCCCTCCCCCACACACCCAATTCTCTGGGATGATCACTTCACCCCTCCCCCCCACCGCGTGGCTAACAGCGGGGAATATTTCTGTTCAGCAGAGCAGGAAGGGGCACCTCTGAATGTCCCCTTAATAAAATTGCCCCATTTCAACCAGGTGACCGTGAATGATATCACTCTCCTGAGGAT
>NW_020680487.1:0-5283 GCF_002925995.2 Terrapene triunguis
GTACCTGCAGCAGGGAGCGGGAGTTGCTGGTGGCCTCAGAGGCACAGCCCCTGCAGTGCCTCAGGCACCTGGCGCAAGAGCCGGATGATGCGGAGCTGGTGCATCACTTTGGCCGTGACGTCTTCCTGCTGCAAGGGAACGAGAACCTGTCAGAGACTCAAACGCCCCGAGGAATCAGGGGGAATTAAGGGCACCTGGAACCAGCAGTATTCCCACCCAGCACCTGCCCACCACTGAGGGATGGATTCACATCCTGAACGCCAGAATGGAGTCTTCTTGTCCTTTCTAGTAACCTTCAGTGCCAACCCCCCTCCTTGTAGGGTGAGCTCCTGCTACCTCCCCCTCAAAAAGTGCCCTTGACAGCTGTTCCACCTCCAAACCACAGCTCAAGTTCTCAGAACCCTCTTCTCCACCCCCACCCACGTTGGGCAGGGAGGCGGCTCTAGCAGGGGGGGCAGAAGGGATTCTGGCAGCAGTGAAGTGGGTTGCGGGGAGGTTGAGATCTTGCCCCAAGTCATCCCAGACACTAACGCTAAGCCACAGGATGGCAGCATCTAGTGTCAAAGGAGTCCCTGCACTATTTCAACCCCACAGTTTTGGATGAACTTCCCAAAAGGGGAAGTGAAGAGCACCCCCAGCAACACACACACACACACACACACACCACTCCTGGTGGTGGGAGGGGAACAAGAGAAAGGACAAAAGAAGTAAGAGAAGAAGAGAAAGGGAGGAGGGATGGAGGAAAAGGTAAAACGAAAAGGACAAACCCTAATGTCCCCAGTGATTCTACGGGACAAAATCCCAGGTGGGGAATAAAATTCTGCCACCTTGAACTAGTGTTTTCCATGCCTAGAATTCAGCTGGCACCAGATGGATCAGACTGAGCAGGTTCCAAAACCTCTTGGAGGCTCTTACCTTCTAATCAGGGACGTCTGTTTTCTAGTAAAATCAGTCAAAGGAAAGGAGACAACTCCAAAAAGGCTCCTCCTCGCGCTCACGTACGTGAACCCTAATACTCTCTCAGTCCTCAAAGAGAGACCTCGAGAAGGAGACTTGCTGAAGCAAAGCCACAGGGGTCTCTGAGATTTCCCTGGCCCTGCGCCCCGTCCTGCCTGCCTCATGTCAGCATCTCTCTGTGAGGTCACCACCTCTCTACCACCTTTGGGTTTCTCTGGCTAGGGCTCCCGTCCCTAGTGTTAGGGTTCTTGTGTTTCGGACTCTCTGACCTAGGGTTAGGGTTCCTATGGCTAGGGCTCCCTGCCCTAGTTTTAGTATTCCTATGGGTATGGCTCCCTGACCTAGCATTAGGGTTCCTGTAGGTAGGCCACTTGGAGTTATGATTAGGGTTGCTAAGGATAAGGTACCCCACCCTGTTATGCTTATAAGAAGCACACGGGATCTGTTTCCGGGAAAAAGGCAATATGCCGCATTTATTAAAGATACAACAATTAGCATATGTATTTAATCAACACACACACACACACACACACCTCCGCCCCCCCACCAGGTGATGTTATAGTTACCAGTCCAGAGTCTGGATCAATCTAGTGGCCAGCTAGGTTGGTCACAGGTAGGTAGGAGCCAGGTTCTGTTGGTCATGACATGATGCCCCAGGGAAGTTTTGGCAGGACAAACCCAAAGTTTCATGGCAAGACACCCTGTTTATACAGTGATTTTCCTTCATTGGGACCAATGAGTTTTGCACCATAATGCTGTAATCCAGGGGTCTCAAACATGCGGCCCGCAAGCTCCTCGTAGCCCCCCCACCCTCCCCAACGTTTAACTAGAGCATCTCCGGCCCGACGTGCACCGGGGGAAGGGCAGGCTCCCTGCCTGCCTGCCCTGCCCCCGCGCCACCCCAGGAAGTGTCCAGAACTTGGGGAAGGGGGGGCACAGGGGTCTGTGTGTTGCTCTTGCTTCAGGCAGCGCCCCCTGCAGCTCCCATTGGCCACAGTTCCCCGTTCCCGGCCAATGTGTCTGCTGGCGGCGGTGCCTGAAGCAACAGCAACACACAGACCCTTGTGCCCTGCCTCCCCCAGGTTCCGACCGCTTCCGGAGCGCCACGGTGCGGCAGGGAGCCTGACCTGCCCCCGGTACGCACTGGGCTAGAGCCCGCCCCCTGAACCCCTTTTGCACCCTAATCCCCTGCCCTGAACCCCTTGCCAAACCCTGCACCCCTCTTGCAGCCCAACCCCCTGCCCTAAGCCCCCTGCCGCACCCTGCACCCCTGCTGAACTGAAGATGGCAAACCCAATTGTCTGGGCATTGAAACCTAGCAACAAATAACCCAGAGGGAGATGCTGTCCTGGAGTCATTCAGCCCGGGACCGGGACTTGAACTCTGCATTTCGGATCTGTCCCGCCCAATTTGGGACAGGTGGTCACCCTGGTTAATTAGTCAATGAATGTCACTGCAAATGCTTGGTGAGGTGCCTTAATCCCTGAAGTGTACACAAGTCTCCATCAGGAGTCTATCTCAGCTGGATTCGCTGAACACTGCTCCTGGTGTGAAGCAGGAGTGCTGAAGGCCCAGAGGTCCAGTCACAGGAGGCAGTGAAGCCGTCTGTCTTACCCTGCAGGAAGAGTGAGACCTCTGGGGGGTCTGGCACATCAAAGGGCTTCCTGAGAGACTGTTCCAAAGCCAGAGTGTAGCACCAATCATATGGATCCATGGCAGTAGGTGAGGTGACATCAGGGCAGATCTGTGCAGTGACCCCTGCTTGCTGCAACAGGAGGCGCTCTGAGGGGTCCGTTCATGTATTCCCAGCCCTGGGCTCTCTACCGATGCCTCTGGCTCCTCTTCCTCCCAAAGAGCCAACTTGGGATGGGTTTCTGCCATTGCCCCTCCCCACTCATTGCATCCCTCCGTCCTGACACCAGGATCTCAGTTGGGAATTCTCCACTCCCCCATCCCCTCCCTGAATTTCCATTAAGGAGCTGGATGTCTGGGCTTGGTCTGGGTCGGTCTTCTCCGTGGCGTGCCACTTTGGGAAGACTGGTTGCTCTAGAGTTTTGGTGCCCGACCTCAACCTCATGCACAGGGCTGCCCTACTCTAGCCTGGCTAGTTTGTTGCCACGAAGCTAGAAAAAAAAAAAACGCATGTTGGACTCGCAGGCTGAACCCTTTTTGTGCCTGTTCCCCCTCAGGCAGAAAAGAAAAGAAAAGAAAAGACACCTCCGTGGCTTTGCAGGCTGCCAAAAGAAAAAATGTGTCCTTTTAAAATCCTGAGGTCTGTGCTTCTGGTTCAAAATGATCCCACCGCTCTGCCACCATGTCAAGGCTGATTCCCCACTCTGGCACTTCAAGTGCAGAAGGTGGGGGCCCGCGAGGATTCTAAAAATTAATACTGGCCACTCCAGGCTTGTATTAAACTCCCAAGGATACAGCTTCTCTCTGAACTTGGATAGGTAGATGCTGCCACCACCCAAATGCAAAAAAAACCCTTCTGAGAGCCCAGAAAGGCACACTTGGGAATTCCTTCCGGTGGGGTACCCTCAGACCCTTTCACCCCCTATCCCCAGGGAAGAGCTGAGAAAAAAAAACCAAAGGAAATCAGCTGTTGCCACCAGCTAATTAAACAATATACGCACAACCTCTTAGGGACACAAACATCCAATCCTGGTCTTAAAAAAAGGTAAATTTTATTAAAAAGAAAAAAAGAAAAATACATCTGGAACTTACACTTTTTGCTAGGTTTTAAAAAAAACAATTACAAGGATTAAGCATCAAGATAGCTTCTTGAGGTCCAGCTTAATGGTTACAAGCAAAACAAAAGCACTTGGGGTTAGCACAGAGGAGTCCACAAGCCATAAAGAAATAAAAGAGATAAACCTAATCGCGTCTTCCTAGACATTTCCTGATCTACTTACATATCTGGGGTTTCAAAAGAGTAGTTTCTAGGTATGATCTGATGATTTTAATACCTGGCACAAGCTTTTACAGCCTAGTTCCAGCCCCGTCCCTGCTTTCCGGGAGAACAAACACAGACAGACAAAGGGAAAGTTTTTTCCCCCAATTTTAAAAAGTTCTAGCCTTCCCATGGGCTCTTTTGGTCAGGTGCTAACTCTCTTCCTTTTACCTATGGACTTTTTAACCCTTTACGGATAAAGCAAGTAGAGAACAGCTACTAACAGGGATTTTATAGTTAACTGGCTGACTGGGTGTCCATAAAAGGGAGCTATCCCCGCCTTCATTTATCACACGTGCCTAGGGGGCAATGCAGTCGTAAATACTGATACGTTCACTTGAAAAGCAGACCTGGCCGTTCTGAAGCTGGGAGACCTTCCTCAGCCACCAGCCTCTGCCCTTCCCTGAATATGACTGTGAACATGACACTCTTCAACTGAGGGTTTACAATAAAATTGTATGTAAAGCACGGAGGGAAATGTCTCTCCAGATACTCTGGATAAGATAAAATATTAAAAGAAGGCAATAAATCAGAGTTCCAAAACAGCCCCACTAGCCACCCAGGAACAACCCTCAACCCTCCCCTGTAACTCTATCAAATAAAGAAGGACCTGTTAGGCTCTGGTGAAGGGGCTGGTCCCTTCTCTTGTACCGGGGAACCAGTCAGAGCCATTCTGATTAGAAGCCATGGCAGAGAGCTCTGGAGGATAGCGGATATTGATTGGGTTAGAGCACATGCAGTGGGAGTATGCTAGCTGCTGCACCACTTCATAGGGCTGCCTGCCCTGCAGGGGCGGCTCCAGGCACCAGCGCGGCAAGCGCAGGCAGTCTTCGGTGGCAATTCGGCGGCAGGTATGTTGAAGGCACGGGACCGTCAGATCACCCGCAGAAACGCCGTCGAATCCACGTGACCAGGTCTGAGTGGGGAATAATGAGTTCTATACATGTACTGGAAATACACCCCCTGAAATATGTTGAGGGGTCAGACTTGATAAACCAGTTTGGCTTAGAGATAGAGAAGAAGTTTCTGTTTGTTTCATGTTCATAGAGCCATAGCCTAATAGCCAAGGCAGGAGGGGAGAAGAAAGTGTACTAGGGCAAGTGCAGGGGTAGGATCCGGTCAAGTGCCCAGCTCTCTCCCAGGTTTGTGGGTGAGAGCTAGGACAGGTCTCTGTTGGATAAAGGACAACACCCTGCTCCTTACAATCCTCTGTGTCCATGGGAGAGAAGGGATGAATCCCTCCTTGAGAATCTCAGCAGCTTCCTAGGAAGGAGCCAGTGCTCTTCTCGGAGGGCCTTCTGGACCTCACAGGGGTCTGATGCTCTCACTCCACAAGCCTGCCTGGGGCCTTGGAGTTAGTGCTCAACAGAACCAGG
>NW_020680488.1:0-5703 GCF_002925995.2 Terrapene triunguis
TGGAAAAAGTCACCCACACATTGATTTTAGTTCACAGACTCAAGCCTGAGGCCAGTTTATTGCAAAACATACCAACGCGTTGGGGTAGCAGTCCGAAAACTACCACACCCAGCACAGCACGCAGGCTGCTTTTATTCCTTCAAACCGCAAGCATAGTACAAATAATACGTCATTTGTGTGACATAAGAGTTGGGGTCTGTCCCTTTTTCCCGGTACCTTCCTCATTATTTTACGAGAATTGGGTGCCTATTGGGTGAGGGGTTTCTTGGTGGTTTCCGCCATGGGTGGTACTTGACACCAGTTGGAGTGTTTTTCTCGTCAGGGTACATATTGTTTTTCCGGGGTTTTACGGTTAAGGGCGTAGGGGTTTATCACAGGACGCCCAAAGAAGATATATGATTGGCTAGTTTGGCAGTTAGCTGGAATCACGGGGGGAGCGGGGGGAGGCGGGAGTCACAGATCACCCAAAGGAGAAGCTGCATGTAGTCAGTTTGCATTTATCTAAAGTTACCTATTGCTTCACACAAGCGGTTATTATATTTTATCAGCCATGAACATATTTCATTAGTGCTGCTGCTGTGGCTTTTTATTTTTTCCCTCCTTGGCCCCCCCTTCCTCCTCTGGTCATGACCCTTGACCGAGTTTGGCAGGAGGCTGTGTCACTTAGCCTAGTTCAGGCTTGTGGCCTGCAGGGCGGGCCTATATGACGAGTCTTCGCCGATGTTCTGATCGGTGCAAGGGAGGCCAGCCAGGCCTATTCCCCTACAATTTCCCTCCTCTGATGCCATGTAGGCATCATTATTATAATTTGCTAAAGAGGCCATAGTGCAGTATTTAGTCTCAGTTTCTTGTAAAAGGGGATCAGTGGACACGAGACTGGTAGTGCCGGAGGGGTGGACACTAAGGTGACTAACTTCTGGGTCTTTAGGAAAGTATAGTGTTGTGTTGGGGGTATCAATGGGAAAAAGAAGGGCTTGGGGTGGTGATTGAACCTGTAGCTGGGGTAAACGACACACCCTGCACAGGCAACAAAGGGTGGCAATTTAATAAAACGCAACAGATTGCAAGAATTAGACCAGCTAGTATTTTTAAGACTGAGGATGTGAAGAGGCTGGGCGTGGCTTGGGTGATTTTTTTAGAGGCAAAACACAAAACGTCGTGGGAAGAACATAGGGTACCCACTTGGTAGGCAGTCTGAAATGCTTTGGCCTCTCTGTTGTATTCAACCTCTATTACATGTATTTGGTCTTGGAGGTGAGATATGTTTGAGAGGATGGAAATCAGAAAAGTCAAATTTAAGAAGCGGTTTGGGATGAGGGAAGTCCAATCGAAAGTAAGAGGGATGGCTGGATGGAGGGTTACGTAGATTTGGGGATTAGCAGGCCATGTGATAAAGCGGTTACCCTGGGTAGTGGTTAAGTTAAGGTGAAAGGGAAGAGGGGTGTGGGGATTTGATGGCAGGGCGCAACCATCCTTTTTGCTAAATAGGAGTTCTCCTCCTGGGGCCTTACCTACTGCTTCTCCTTCCCAACAAACTGTATCATAGATGTTCAGTAATTCCCCAGGGTGTAATTTACGGAGACAAAACAACTGTGGGGGTTCCAAGGGCCATAAGGACCACAAGGTTCCGATTCCCACCCAGACGTGTTGAGCAGCGAAATCATGGGGAGTGGTGATAAAACGGCTAGGTTCGTGGGGTGGCTTGACTTTCCATACCTGCCGGCCAATAACCCAGTCCCATAGACAGCCTGCCCAGGGTCCCGGCAAAAGTAAGTGGACTGGGGCCCATGTGCCATTGACAGGCCCCGAGGCCTGGAAAGAGCATTTTGAGGAGTCACAGGCCCACCCTGACAACGTCCACGTATGCCTCCATTTCCACAGCTCGGGTGGCACTCCTGTAGTAGTGTTAAGGGCTTTGGGCCATCGCTGACTGACGACATTGCTCCGTATTTCTGCTAAGAGACCATTAAAGAAATCCTGCATCTGGCTACAAGCTGAATCCCATCTGGTGTCTTTTCCTATTAAAACGAGGGTGTTTATTAATTTTGTTAAGAGGGTTTGGGTTGTGGCTCCCAGTCCTGACAGGGCATGGAGGGTTTCTATATTTGAGTGGGTGTTGGTTAACCCTGCCTCAGTAAAGAGGCCCGATGTCCTTTTCAAATTTCCCAGGCATTGTTCATGGTCTTTGGGCCTTGTTTATTGTCCAGATAGCGGCTGCTCCAGTTAGACCATGCAAGGCCCCTTTTAGATTTGCAGATACTTAATACAATTTTTGCTAGAAGTTTCTGGGCCACTGCACCAAGGACGGAGATAATATGTAATTTGAAAACTGGATAAGGACAGCGTGAACTTAATGGTCCCTAATGTGGCATTAATTACAGTTTATCACTGTTTCAACACATTTTTCCTCTGTGAAGAATTATACCACATTTGTTGGCTAAACACCTTTACAAAGGGCAGAGAGGCACTAATATTAATGATATAAGTAGGGGTATATTGCAATATGATACAGACTAAATCAGAGGCTACTAATTGGCTAAGATTTAGAAAAACATTACTTTTCCCTCCCCACCCCAAGCCCGCCAAGGAGGAGAGGCTGAGGAACACCAAAAGTTTCATCTTCAGGTAGTTTTGGCTAGCTTCCACAAGCTATTCTTTGAGATTTCGTAGTCTTAGTCCATTTAGCTGTCCGGCAATGAGGCTGCAAGGGAGGGGTTACTAGCACAATCACCTTGCTTGGTTGAAGGCTTTATTATGTCCTCAGGTGGAGAGGTTGTTTTCTTAGCAAGATCCAAAGGCTCAGTGGGTTTGTCAACAGACAAAGGAGAGGTTACCAGCTTTTTACCTTGTCCTTCACTTTTGCCGTCCAGAAGGAGCAACAATGACAGACCGATCAGTCGAAGAGCCATTTCAATGAGAAACATGGGCGGGCAGTCAATTCTCAGTACTTTACAGCGGTGTTGATAATTAACAGGACTTAATAAGAGTCCCTTAGCATGGGGCCAGGGCAGTCCTCTGCTGATGGACCTCTATGTAGACCCAGTCTCCTGGTTTCAGTGAGTGGCAGGACTGCTGTATATAAAAAGACCTAACACATTTCGTTAGTGCCTGACTATTGTGTAATTTATTAAACGACTGTTTATCTGAGCCAGGGCCAGCAGGGCACTGCCGGTAGTCGCATTGGGCGATTCTGTTAGAAATTTATGAGAGCTGAGTTCGGTCTTTTGATTTAGAGTGGTTTTTAAAAGCATTTGGCCATATTGGTCAAGCTTCACATAACTTGTTACAATTTGTTTAGGTATGCCAAATTGTGATATAAAATTCCTAAACCAAGCTCCACAACAGCTTTGGCAAACTAAGGGCTAGTCTACACTTACCGGGTAGTTCGACGGCTGGCAATCGAAGTTCCGGGTTCGATTTATCGCGTCTGGTCTGGACGCGATAAATCGAACCAGGAAGTGCTCGCCGTCGACTGCAGTACTCCAGCTCAACGAGAGGAGTACCGCGGAGTCGACGGGGAGCCTGCCTGCCGCGTGTGGACCGCGTCTGAACCGCGGTAAGTTCGAAGTAAGGTATGTCGAATTCAGCTACGTTATCCACGTAGCTGAATTTGCATACCTTACTTCGACTTGGGGGGTAAGTGTAGACCAAGCCTAAGAAACACCTTTTCCCAAACTGCTGCAGCAACCCGTCCAAGAACCCTTACCATTTTCCTGGCTTTGTCTGCCCTGCTGCAGCCACAACTTTGGTTTTATTTAAAACAATTTAAATTTTGTAAAGCATTAAGTTACTTTAAAGATTAATGCTAAATACCAAAATCAAACAACACTAGTTTACCTTGTTTGGCAAAAGTATTTTTTGGTTTTACAACCCCAAAGCAACACCAATTTATTTTAAACTTATAAAACAAAGATTGTACACACCAGGAGTGTTTTTTAGCAAATTTGAATAACTTGTTTATAGTTAAATGATTTCACTTAAATAATTCTTTTGCCTGGATTCCTTACAGACACTCCCAAAGGAATGGCTGCAAAGAAACCAAGATTTTTTTTTTCTTTTATAATACCTTCTTTTAACATTTACATAGTGTTACTGCTTAATTTTTTCCCCAGTAACTACAGAGTTAACTCTTTTACTTTCTTTCTTTTAACTTCCTTAAACTGCGGTTGCCTGCTTGTCTGGGCCCGATCCTTTTTTCTTGCTGGTTCACTTTTTTTTTCCATGGGCACAGGCATTGTTTTACTACCAATTCAGCAAGGAAGGTGGGCTTTTTGGCCACTTAAGGTTGGTTTCTGAACACATTTTAGCAATTTTGTTTTTCAGCACCCCGTTTACTCATTCCACTGCCCCAGCACTTTGGGGGTGGTGAGCGCAGTGGAAGTGCTGAGTGATCCTTAGTGCCTTGCAGACTTGCTGCATGATTTGGCCTGTGTTGATAGAAAGGGGCAGTCCAAACCGGGGAATGAATTCATGTAGGATTGGGGTATTACATTCACTACTAGTTTGAACAATAACCTCCTGTTGAATCAGGGATACCAAAACTGGCCTGATCCCCTCCTCAGTTGCTTTAGAAAGGGGGTATTGTGGGATCCTGGGAAGGGGCTTAGTTGGGTCTAACCGAATTTTAACGGGCTGCACCGATTCTATACAGCCCACTTGATTTGGATGATCCTCCCACAAAGCTGGGGGAACTTGGGCCAATATTTCTTTCTGTACTGGGGAGAGATCTGGGCTTGTTGTTTTGTTGGGGGAGTGTGCCTGCAGGACCCCCAAGACCTCGTGCTGTGCGGTCTCTGGAGCCTCCAGGAACACCCCTTTAGGAGTACAAAAGATAGAACAGTTTAATTTACATAACAGGTCCCTTCCCAGGAGGTTGACGGGGGAACAAGGGCTAAGGAGGAAAGCATGCTGTTCTGTCAAAGGGCCAATTGATATCAGCAGCGGGGTTGACACAGGATGGGGGATAGGGACATTACCGACCCCCACTGCATTAATAATTTCCCCAGATAAGGGAAGGGAGGGGAACTCCTCCATACACAGTGTGGATCGAGAACCCCCGGTGTCCACTAAGCACTTTACCGGGGTTTTGTTAATGGTACAGGTAACATAAGGGCCAGATTGATCCAAGGGGATAGCTGGGGCAATAAGGACACATGAGGTCTCACGGCTGTCCTATCTATAGTCCACCTGTGCGGGTGGTGGAGGTGCAGCCAATGGGCCCTCCCACTGCGGGACCTGGGGCCATTCCTTGCTCTCTATAGTCCCATCGATCCCAACGGGGGGCACGCCCTTTTGATGTGTCCCTCCTCTCCACATCCATAGCAGTAAAAGGCTGGCGGGCGTCTGGGGGTTCTGCCTGCCCGTGGCATGGCAGCAGGGGGGATTTCTCCCCTGGCGTTTCCTTCCCCATACCTATAGGGTTGAGTAGGTTCCTTCCCATTGTACAATTTCCTTTCTTGTACCTTGGGGTTTAAATTATTTATTTGGAGAGCCATTAGGTGGGTCTCCGCTTCTTCCCTTTTTTTCTCACTTTAGTGGTAATAATGTTGGGCTGCAGCTAGGATTTCCTTTAACCCTTTCCTTCCCAACCCACTAGACCCAATCGTAATTGTTCACTAATTTTTTTGGGGTGGAGACCCTGGACGAAAACGGCCAAGATAGCTTGCTCTGCTTGGGTTTCAGCGTTATTAATGCCCGAGTATT
>NW_020680489.1:0-3792 GCF_002925995.2 Terrapene triunguis
TTAATACATATTCTTCACAACTCAGAAATAGATGTAGGTTTCATTTTAGAAGGTACACACTATACATTTTAAAACAGTGTGACAAAGTTCCTCCTCTATCTTGGTGAATTCTGCGCTTATTGGCAGATTTTCTTGCCTCAGAGATTCCCCATGTGGGTTGGGGAACAGCCCAGAGACCTTCCCCTCTGGAAGAACCCACAGTCCAGGTCAATTGGGAGGTTTGGGGGGAAGCCGGCCCCGCCCTCTACTCCGGGTTCCAGTATAGGGCCCTATGGACTGCAGCTGTCTATAGTGCCTCCTGTAACAGCTGCATGAGAGCTACAACTGCCTGGGCTACTTCCCCATGGCCTCCTTCAAACACCTTCCTTAGTCTCACCACAGGACCTTCCTCCTGGTGTCTGATAATGCTTGTGCCCCTCAGTCCTCCAGCAACACACCATGTCACTCTCAGCCCTGGTCTACACTACGAGTTTAGGTCAACTTTAACAGGATTAAATTGAATTAAGCCTGGACACGTCCACACGACGAAGCCCTTTCTTTCGACTTAAAGGGCCTTTAAACCGGTTTCTTTACTCCACCTACGACAAGGGGATTAGCGCTAAAATCGGCCTTTGCGGGTCAGATTTGGGGTAGTGTGGACGGAATTCGACGTTATTGGCCTCCGGGAGCTATCCCACAGTGCTTCATTGTGACCGCTCTGGACAGCACTCTCAACTCAGATGCACTGGCCAGGTAGACAGGAAAAGCCCCGCGAACTTTTGAATTTCATTTCCTGTTTGCCCAGCATGGAGAGCACAGGTGATCACTCAAAGCTCATGAGCACAGGTAACCATGATGGAGTCCCAGGATCGCAAAAGAGCTCCAGCATGGACCGAACAGGAGGTACGGGATCTGCTCGCCATATGTGGAGACGAATCAGTGCTAGCTGAAGTCCGTAGCAGTAAACGAAATGGCAAAATACTAGAAAAGGTCTCAAAGGCCATGAAGGACAGAGGCCATAACAGGGACGCACAGCAGTGCCGCGTGAAAATTAAGTAGCTAAGGCAAGCCTACCACAAAGCCAGAAAGGCAAACAGAAGGTCTGGGGCAGAGCCGCAAACATGCCGCTTCTACGCAGAGCTGCATGCCATTCTAGGGGGTGCAGCCACCCCTACCCCAACCGTGTGCTTTGACTCCATCAATGGAGAAACACGCAACAGGGAAGCAGGTTCGGGGTACGCGGAAGATGATGATGAAGACAATGAAGATAGCTCACAGCAAAGAAGCTTAGAAACCGCTTTCTCCAACAGCCAGGATATGTTTATCACCCTGGACCTGGAACCAGTAACCCCCGAACTCACCCAAGGCGTGCTCCCAGACCCTGAGGGCACACAAGCGACCTCTGGTGAGTGTACCTTTGTAAATATTACACATGGTTTAAAAGCAAGCGTGTTTAATGATTAATGATTGATTTGCCCTGGCAATCGTGGCCAGTACAGCTACTGGAAAAGTCTGTTAACGTGTATGGGGATGGAGCGGAAATCCTCCAGGGACATCTCCAGAAAGCTCTCCTTCATGTACTCCCAAAGCCTTTGCAAAAGGTTTTTGGGGAGGGCTGCCTTATCCCGTCCGCCATGGTAGGACACTTTACCACGCCAGGCCAGTAGCACGTAGTCTGGAATCATTGCATAACAAAGCATGGCAGCGTATGGTCCTGGTGTTTGCTGGCATGCAGACAACATCCATTCCTTATCGCTCTTTGTTATCCTCAGGAGAGTGATATCATTCACGGTCACCTGGTTGAAATGGGGTCAAGTATCAGAGGGGTAGCCGTGTTAGTCTGAATCTGTAAAAAGCAACAGAGGGTCCTGTGGCACCTTTAAGACTAACAGAAGTATTGGGAGCATAAGCTTTCGTGGGTAAGAACCTCACTTCTTCAAATACAAGTAATGGAAATCTCCAGAGGCAAGTATAAATCAGTATGGAGATAATGAGGTTAGTTCAGTCAGGGAGGGTGAGGTGCTCTTCTAGCAGTTGAGGTGTGAACACCAAGAGAGGAGAAACTGCTTCTGTAGTTGAATAGCCATTCACAGTCTTTGTTTAATCCTGATCTGATGGTGTCAAATTTGCAAATGAACTGGAGCTCAGCAGTTTCTCTTTGGAGTCTGGACCTGAAGTTTTTTTGCTGTAAGATGGCTACCTTTACATCTGCTATTGTGTGTCCAGGGAGATTGAAGTGTTCTCCTACAGGTTTTTGTATATTGCCATTCCTGATATCTGACTTGTGTCCATTAATCCTCTTGCGTAGTGACTGTCCAGTTTGGCCAATGTACATAGCAGAGGGGCATTGCTGGCACATGATGGCATATATAACATTGGTGGACGTGTAGGTGAATGGGCCGGTGATGTTGTAGCTGATCTGGTTAGGTCCTGTGATGGTGTTGCTGGTGTAGGTATGTGGGCAGAGTTGGCATCGAGGTTTGCTGCATGGGTTGGTTCCTGAGTTAGAGTTGTTATGGTGCGGTGCGTGGTTGCTGGTGAGAATATGCTTAAGGTTGGCAGGTTGTCTGTGGGCGAGGACTGGCCTGCCTCCCAAGGTCTGTGAAAGTGAGGGATCATTGTCCAGGATGGGTTGTAGATCACTGATGATGCGTTGGAGAGGTTTAAGCTGAGGACTGTAGGTGATGGCCAGTGGAGTTCTGTTGGTTTCTTTTTTGGGCCTGTCTTGTAGCAGGAGGCTTCTGGGTACACGTCTGGCTCTGTTGATTTGTTTCTTTATTTCCTTGTGTGGGTATCGTAGTTTTGAGAATGCTTGGTGAAGATCTTGTAGGTGTTGGTCTCTGTCTGAGGGGTTGGAGCAGATGCGATTGTACCTCAGTGCTTGGCTGTAGACGATGAATCGTGTGGTGTGTCCAGGGTGGAAGCTGGAGGCATGAAGGTAGGTGTAGCGGTCGGTGGGTTTTCGGTATAGGGTGGTGTTCACGTGGCCATCGCTTATTTGTACGGTGGTGTCTAGGAAGTGGACCTCCAGTGTAGATTGGTCCAGGCTGAGGTTGATGGTGGGGTGGAAGCTGTTGAAATCATGGTGGAATTCTTCCAGGGTCTCCTTCCCATGGGTCCAGATGATGAAGATGTCATCAATGTAGCGTAGGTAGAAAAGGGGCGTGAGTGGACGAGAGCTGAGGAAGCTCAGCAATAAGTTGTGCTGTGTCATCATCAGGGATACTGTTCCTGACAGCTTGTATTCCATCTGTGTGTGGGATGTTTGTGTAGAGAGCCTCTACATCCATGGTGGCTAGGATGGTGTTTTCTGGGAGGTCACCAATGCATTGTAGTTTTCTCAGGAAATCTGTGGTGTCACGGAGATAGCTGGGAGTGCTGGTGGCGTAGGGTCTGAGTAGGGAGTCCACATATCAAGACAGTCCTTCAGTGAGAGTGCCAATGCCCGAGATGATGGGGCGTCCAGGATTTCCAGGTTTGTGGATCTTGGGTAGTAGATAGAATAACCCCGGTCGGGGCTCTAAGGGTATGTTGATTTGTTCCTGTGTTAGCGTAGGGAGTGTCCTGAGTAGATGGTGCAGTTTCTTAGTGTATTCCTCAGTGGGATCTGAGGAAAGTGGCCTGTAGAATTTGGTATTGGAGAGTTGTCTGGCAGCCTCCTTCTGGTAGTCAGACCTGTTCATGATGACAACAGCACCTCTTTTATCAGCCTCTTTGATGATAATGTCAGGGTGGTTTCTGAGGCTGTGGATGGCATTGCGTTCTACACGACTTAGGTTATGAGGCAAGCGATGTTGTTTTTCCATAATTTCT
>NW_020680490.1:0-3757 GCF_002925995.2 Terrapene triunguis
TCTGTAACAATTCATAAGCATTTACTTAATCCATTGTAACTATCTTAGGCCTGGTCTACACTAGGCGTTTATGTCGAATTTACCGCCGTTACATCGAATTAACCCTGCACCCGTCCACACCCCGAAGCTATTTAGTTCGACATAGAGCTCTCTTAAATTCGACTTCTGTACTCCTCCCCAACGAGAGGAGTAGCGCTAAATTCGAAATGGCCATATCGAATTAGGCTAGGTGTGGATGGAAATCGACGCTAATAGCTCCGGGAGCTATCCCACAGTGCACCACTCTGTTGACGCTCTGGACAGCAGTCCGAGCTCGGATGCTCTGACCAGTCACACAGGAAAAGCCCCGGGAAAATTTGAATTCCTTTTCCTGTCTGGGCAGTTTGAATCTCATTTCCTGTTTGGACATCGTGGCGAGCTCAGCAGCACTGGCAACGATGCAGAGCTCTCCAGCAGAGGTGACCGTGCAATCCCAGAATAGAAAGAGGGCCCCAGCATGGACTGATCGGGAAGTCTTGGATCTCATCGCTGTGTGGGGTGATGAGTCCGTGCTTTCCAAGCTGCGCTCCAAAAGACGGAATGCAAAGATCTACGAGAAGATCTCTAAAGCCATGGCAGAGAGAGGATACAGCCGGGATGCAACGCAGTGCCGCGTGAAAATCAAGGAGCTGAGACAAGGCTACCAAAAAACCAAAGAGGCAAACGGATGCTCCGGATCCCATCCCCACACATCCCGTTTCTACGAGGCACTGCATTCCATCCTAGGTGCTGCCGCCACCACTACCCCACCACTGACCGTGGACTCTGAGGATGGGATATTGTCCGCCGCCGGTTCCTCGTCGGACATGTTAGCAGACGGGGAAGATGAGGAAGGAGATGAGGAGGACGAGGCAGTCGACAGCGCTAGCACCGCTGATTTCCCCGACAGCCAGGAGCTCTTCATCACCCTTATAGAGATCCCCTACCAACCGTCCCCAGCCGTTACCCCGGACACAGAATCAGGGGAAGGATCAAGCAGTAAGTGTTTTAAACATCTAAACTTTTATTTGTAACAGAACTGGAATATTTATAATGTTAACAATGGGTT
The DNA here is from genome assembly GCF_002925995.2 of Terrapene triunguis. Lineage (NCBI taxonomy): Eukaryota > Metazoa > Chordata > Testudines > Emydidae > Terrapene > Terrapene triunguis. Next base: position 1,088 of record NW_020680490.1, read on the forward strand.
TTTCATGATTTGTTTGCACTAGGAGCTTAGCTATTTAGTCCCAACTCTTTAAAAAACAATCTAGCAATGTCCGGTTTTCCATGATTCTGCTGCCCAAGCCGCTCCACTCTTTAGTCCCTGCCAGTGCAGCTACACGAAAATCCGGTCTATATGTCCGGGGATAGACATGAAATCCTCATGGGAGATCTCAACAAAGCTCTCCTGCAGGTAATTTGAAAGCCTGTTCATCAGGTTCCTGGGGAGAGCGGCCTTGTTGGGTCCTCCGTGCTACGAAACGTTTCCGCGCCAGCAGACGAGCAAGTACTCAGGGACCATGCACAGCATGGCGGCATACGGCCCTGGTTTTTGCAGGCTTTCCCTAAGCATCCGTTCCTTTTCGCTGTCCGAGATCCTCATGATGGTGATGTCGCTCAGGGTGACCTGCTTTGAATTAGGTAGGGGAATGTTAGTATTGGGACTGCTTGCCCGTTCCTTTACAGAACTGTAACCGCCGGTTTACAGCCACGCGGTGGAGGCGGGAGAGGGGCAGCATACAGGGATCTTTCCCTGGGACAGCCGCGAGGGGGTGGGACAGGGGCAGAGTTCATGCTGTCCTGATTGCTGGCAGCAGAGACTGGCATTGCTTTCAATGTGAAAGGAGGCCAGTGCTACTATTAAAGTTTTAAGCAGCCACAAGTCTACGGCTTACCATGTTTGCCTGCTACACAAGTTCAGGTGTCCTGCCCCGCTTCTCAGATCGCCACTGCAAGACCCCAGGCACTGAAGGCGAGGGCCGAAAATTCGACCTTGTCCTGAGTGCGCATGTGATAGGTGCAGTGCATGGTCTTGTTCTCAGAGAAAGACTATGTTCTTTGTTCACAACTTCATTTATCTGTCTCAGGAATTCACTCCCTTTTTCCCATTCCCACAGACACATCTGCGACTGTCTCCCAACCCAGCCTGGCATCACACTCCCAGAGGCTAGCGCAGATTAGGCGGAGGAAGAAGAAGACGCGTGAGGACATGTTCTCAGAACTAATGGGCTGCTCCTGAGCCCAGGCAGCCCAGCAGACACAATGGAGGGAGAACTTGTCCCAAATGCACCGAGCAATCACGGAACGGGAGGAGAGGTGGCGTCAGGAAGACCAGCAGGCGACTCAAACGCTGCTTGGACTAATGAGGGAGCAAACGGACATGCTCCGGCGCCTTGTGGATGTTCTGCAGGACCAGAGGCAGGAGGACAGAGCCCCGCTGCAGTCTATCTCTAACCGCCCTCCCCCGCCACCAAGTCCCACACCCCCCTCACCCAAAGTCCAAAGAAGGAGGGGCGGCAAGGGCCGTTAAAACTTTCAGTCAACCCCTGCAGACTGCTCTAGCACTAGAAGGCTCTCATTCCCCAAAATTTGAAAAGTCCTTTCCTACCCACCTCACACAAGCCCCCGTCCAAGTTTCACCCCCCCCCCCCGTTTCATGTGTGGTTCATAATAAAATATTCGTTTCTGTTAATTACTGTTTCCATCATATTCTTTTGGAGGAGAGTCTGTCTGAAGGGGGGGAAGGGGCTTGGTAATTGGACAGGACAGTCACCTTTAGCAGGGTACAGAGGCGGGGGCAGGTCCAGCAGCAGGGCACATACACAGTGCAGTGACTAGTTACCCTGGTCAGTCTGGGAGGTGGTTTTCATGTTATGTGCGGGGGGTGGGGGGGTTGCTCTGTGACTTTGTGGCGGGGGAGGGCAGTTACAGATCTTATGCAGCGGTCCTTATCCTGGATCACAGAGCCACGCAGCAGGGGATCTGTAACCCTCCTCCCCCTGCCAGAAAGTCACATAGCCGACACATACACGCAGTCCCGCCCAGGAGGGCTGGCAGGCTCCGTTGAAACAACCAGTCCACCACTGCGGAGCCTGTCATTCCTGGAGTTTAGAAGCATCATTTGCATCACAACACTAAACCCGCCCACCGCCACAGTCTGCGTCCCCGGTTTAAAACATTCCCGCGAAAACAGTAATAAAGACAACGGTGTTCATTAACAAAACAGAACAGATTTTATTTTTTGGGAAGGGGGTGAAAGGGGTATGTAACTGGAGAGGATAGTCAACATTAACTGGGTAAAGAAACGGGGGCAGGTTCAGCTTCTGTGTCCACAAACTTAACAGTCACTGGTTACCCTGCTCAGTCTGGAACCTAGCTTTCAAAGCCTCCCGGATGCACAGCGCGTCCCGCTGGGATCTTCTAATCGCCCGGCTGTCTGGCTGGGCGTAATCAGCAGCCAGGCTATTTGCCTCAACCTCCCACCCCGCCATAAAGGTCTCCCCCTTGCTCTCACAGAGATTGTGGAGCACACAGCAAGCTGCTATAACAATGGGGATATTGGTTTCGCTGAGATCACAGCGAGTCAGTAAGCTTCTCCATCTCCCCTTGAGACGGCCAAAAGCACACTCCACCACCATTCTGCACTTGCTCAGACGGTAGTTGAACAGTTCTTTTTCTGTGTCCAGGGCGCCAGTATAGGGCTTCATGAGCCAGGGCATTAGCGGGTATGCTGGGTCCCCGAGGATCACTGTAGGCATCTCCACATCCCCAAGAGTTATTTTGTGGTCCGGGAAGTAAATACCTTCCTGCAGCCGTCTAAACAGACCAGAGTTCCTGAACACGCGAGCGTCATGAACCTTGCCCGGCCATCCGACGT
>NW_020680491.1:0-2049 GCF_002925995.2 Terrapene triunguis
ATCCTCAGGAGAGTGATATCATTCACGGTCACCTGGTTGAAATGGGGTCAAGTATCAGAGGGCTAGCCGTGTTAGTCTGAATCTGTAAAAAGCAACAGAGGGTCCTGTGGCACCTTTAAGACTAACAGAAGTATTGGGAGCATAAGCTTTCGTGGGTAAGAACCTCACTTCTTCAAATGCAAGTAATGGAAATCTCCAGAGGCAGGTATAAATCAGTATGGAGATAATGAGGTTAGTTCAGTCAGGGAGGGTGAGGTGCTCTGCTAGCAGTTGAGGTGTGAACACCAAGAGAGGAGAAACTGCTTCTGTAGTTGAATAGCCATTCACAGTCTTTGTTTAATCCTGATCTGATGGTGTGAAATTTGCAAATGAACTGGAGCTCAGCAGTTTCTCTTTGGAGTCTGGTCCTGAAGTTTTTTTGCTGTAAGATGGCTACCTTTACATCTGCTATTGTGTGTCCAGGGAGATTGAAGTGTTCTCCTACAGGTTTTTGTATACTGCCATTCCTGATATCTGACTTGTGTCCATTAATCCTCTTGCGTAGTGACTGTCCAGTTTGGCCAATGTACATAGCAGAGGGGCATTGCTGGCACATGATGGCATATATAACATTGGTGGACGTGTAGGTGAATGAGCCGGTGATGTTGTAGCTGATCTGGTTAGGTCCTGTGATGGTGTTGCTGGTGTAGGTATGTGGGCAGAGTTGGCATCGAGGTTTGTTGCATGGGTTGGTTCCTGAGTTAGAGTTGTTATGGTGCGGTGCGTGGTTGCTGGTGAGAATATGCTTAAGGTTGGCAGGTTGTCTGTGGGCGAGGACTGGCCTGCCTCCCAAGGTCTGTGAAAGTGAGGGATCATTGTCCAGGATGGGTTGTAGATCACTGATGATGCGTTGGAGAGGTTTAAGCTGAGGACTGTAGGTGATGGCCAGTGGAGTTCTGTTGGTTTCTTTTTTGGGCCTGTCTTGTAGCAGGAGGCTTCTGGGTACACGTCTGGCTCTGTTGATTTGTTTCTTTATTTCCTTGTGTGGGTATCGTAGTTTTGAGAATGCTTGGTGAAGATCTTGTAGGTGTTGGTCTCTGTCTGAGGGGTTGGAGCAGATGCGATTGTACCTCAGTGCTTGGCTGTAGACAATGGATCGTGTGGTGTGTCCAGGGTGGAAGCTGGAGGCATGAAGGTAGGCGTAGCGGTCGGTGGGTTTTCGGTATAGGGTGGTGTTAACGTGGCCATCGCTTATTTGTACGGTGGTGTCTAGGAAGTGGACCTCCCGTGTAGATTGGTCCAGGCTGAGGTTGATGGTGGGGTGGAAGCTGTTGAAATTATGGTGGAATTCTTCCAGGGTCTCCTTCCCATGGGTCCAGATGATGAAGATGTCATCAATGTAGCGTAGGTAGAAAAGGGGAGTGAGTGGACGAGAGCTGAGGAAGCTCAGCAATAAGTTGTGCTGTGTCATCATCAGGGATACTGTTCCTGACAGCTTGTATTCCATCTGTGTGTGGGATGTTTGTGTAGAGAGCCTCTACATCCATGGTGGCTAGGATGGTGTTTTCTGGGAGGTCACCAATGCATTGTAGTTTTCTCAGGAAATCTGTGGTGTCACGGAGATAGCTGGGAGTGCTGGTGGCGTAGGGTCTGAGTAGGGAGTCCACATATCGAGACAGTCCTTCAGTGAGAGTGCCAATGCCCGAGATGATGGGGCGTCCAGGATTTCCAGGTTTGTGGATCTTGGGTAGTAGATAGAATAACCCCGGTTGGGGCTCTAAGGGTATGTTGATTTGTTCCTGTGTTAGCGTAGGGAGTGTCCTGAGTAGATGGTGCAGTTTCTTAGTGTATTCCTCAGTGGGATCTGAGGAAAGTGGCCTGTAGAATTTGGTATTGGAGAGTTCTCTGGCAGCCTCCTTCTGGTAGTCAGACCTGTTCATGATGACAACAGCACCTCCTTTATCAGCCTCTTTGATGATAATGTCAGGGTGGTTTCTGAGGCTGTGGATGGCATTACGTTCTGCACGACTTAGGTTATGAGGCAAGCGATGTTGTTTTTCCATAATTTCT
>NW_020680492.1:0-2573 GCF_002925995.2 Terrapene triunguis
GAGAGATCCATTACGGGACACGGCCCTAGGTTCTCAGACCGGATGGATGGGCGTTGTTTGATGAGGCCCATACACGTCAGACAGTGCGCAGGGCAGGGAGTCCATTAGCTATGTTCATTGTTTAATACCTGTAAGCAAATATTACACAAACGCCCAATGATCGATCGCATCATTGGGGGTAGCCCCATGGCTTGTTAAGGCTGTCAGTGTTTCTGGTTTTGTTTCTCGTGTTTTATCCCCCCTGTTTTTAAGCAGGGCCGGCTCTAGGCACCAGCCGACCAAACATGTGCTTGGGGCGGCACCTTGTAAGGGGCGGCCAATCTTGGGGTGGCGGGGGGCACTCGAGGGTTTTTTTTCTATTGTTTTTGTTTCGGGTGGGCGGCGCTGGGGTGGTTGTTTTTGTTTCGGGGGTGTGGCGCGACGCTGGGGGGGTTGGTGGCGTGGCGCTTGGGAGGGGGTGTTTCGGCGGCGCGGCGCTGTGGGGGGGGGGTTGATTTTGTTTTGGCGGCGCAGCGAAGGTGGGGGGTGGCCCTGCGCGTACCCCAGGACTCCCTAGATTATTGACACAGCCAGTGCCCCAGTGGGGCAGGTCTGGTGTTTAAATGTCGTCTGAGTCTTTCCCCAGCTTTGCAAACCCTGAGCGCCCCAACCAGCCAACTCCAGAGCGTGGCTAAAACAGCGCTCGGTTTTTGTCCTAGGTCCCTGGCTGTGTGTCTCTGACACAGTAATACAGGGCGGTATCCTCCTCTCTCAGGCTGCTGATTTGCAAATGCTCCCGGCTGTTGGCATCGTCTCTGGAGATGGTGAATCGCCCTTGCACGGTATCAGCGTAGTAGGCGCTGCCCTGGGCAGCAGCTCTGGCCAGCCACTCCAGCCCCCTCCCAGGGGCCAGACGGATCCAATCCATGAGATAACTGCTGAAGGGGAACCCGGAGGCTTTGCAGGAGAGGCGGAGAGAGTCTCCGGGCTTTTTCACACCCCCTCCGGACTCCACCAGCTGGACCTGAGGCCTGGCCCCTGCAAATACAGATTTGTTTAGACCCCTGATTCTATCACATCAGGAACCCGGAGGGGAGGACACTTTGTACTGTAATAGTTACCTGGGAGAACCGACAGAATGAGAATTAAGTTCAGCCAAAATCTCATCTTCCTGGGTTTTGTGTAAGAAATTCCAAGGGGAGGAGTGAAAGTGAGAGTGTGGGAAAACCCGCGTCTTCTTCAGGGAGGAGCTGTGGGGCCAGAGACTGGCAGGATTTAAACCAGGTGATTAGCTCTTGATTTGCATAGAGACCCCTTCATATAAGAGAGAGGTTCCCCTGGCTAAACACCGTGAGCGGGGATAGGTAGATAGATAGATAGATAGATAGATAGATAGATAGAGGGGGTGTATGGGGATAGATAGAGAGAGGCGGGTGTATGGGGATTGAGAGAGAGAGAGGAAGGATGACTGTTGATAGATAGAGGGGGTGTATGGGGATAGATAGAGAGATGGGGGTGTACGGGGATAGAGAGAGAGAGAGAAAGAGAGAGAGAGAGAGAGAGAGAGCGAGGAAGGATGACTGTTGATAGATGACAGATAGAGGGGGTGTATGGGGATAGATAGAGACAGGGGGGTGTATGGGGATTGAGAGAGAGAGAGAGAGGAAGGATGACTGTTGATAGATGACAGATAGAGGGGGTGTATGGGGAAACAGATATTTGGCCAGGGAATGTTAAATAGACGGTTTTATTGAGTGATGCTCAGACGGTAAGGATGGATAGTTGAATCCATAATGCGCCATGCATGGTACTAGGCTCTCAGCCTGGCTGGAGATCAGTTCATTGATGAGGTTAATCGGAGTGAGACAATGTACAGGGCAGGGAGTCGAATACATGTACAACATCTTAAAAATACCCCACACAGCTCTCTGGCATCGACGAATAGGGATTCGGTCCCATTTATAGCTGCCAGAGTTTGTGTTTTCACCTATCCTGGGGAGGTTGTGTGGGGGCTCAGAATTTGTCCCCTGGAGAGGAAAGAAAGAGGAAGGGACCCAACTATGAATGTTCTATATAAATTCCTTCCCCTTGCGTAAAATCAAAGAAGATGAATGATAATAGCAATAAAAGGGTTTGTTGTTGCTCACCTCTTTCCCATAACAGAACTCATTTTCACTGACAGGCCTTGGGCGCCCCCAACACCAAACTGCTTCTCTGATTACTGCAGGGAGAGGTTTTTGTCTGAGCTCAGACCGGCTTCCCCTCACTGTGTCTCTCGCACAGTAATAGCGGGCGGTGTCCTCAGGCTTCAGGCCGGTCATTTGCAGATACAGCTCACTCTTGGAATTATCCCTGGAGATGGTGAATCGGCCTTTCACTGAATCAGGGTAATATGTACTACCCCCATCTGGGGTTATAGCAGCGACCCATTCAAGTCCCTTCCCGGGAGCCTGTCGGACCCAGCTCATCCAGTAGCTGCTGAAGGTGAACCCGGAGGCTTTGCAGGAGAGGCGGAGAGAGCCTCCGGGCTTTTTCACATCCCCTCCAGACTCCACCAGCGCCTGGGACCGGACACCTGGGAATAAAGACAGGCC
>NW_020680493.1:0-8107 GCF_002925995.2 Terrapene triunguis
GAGCCGCCTCCCTGCCCAACCTGGGTGGGGGTGGAGAAGAGGGTTCTTCTTCGAGTGCTTGCTCATATCCATTCCAGTTAGGTGTGCGCGCGCCGCGTGCACCATCGTCGGAAAACTTTTACCCTAGCAACACCCGGTGGGTCGGCTGTGGAGCCCCCTGGAGTGGCGCCTTCATGGCGCTGGATATATACCCCAGCCGACCCAGCGCCCCCTCAGTTCCTTCTTACCGCCCCTGATGGTCGTTGGAACTGTGGAGCGCGGCATAGCTGTTCTCCACTCTCCCTAGCTTATCGTTCTTATTAGTATAGATAGTTGTGTATAGTTGTTAAAGTTCTTTAGATAGTTTTTTCACTTAGTTTGTAATAGTTGTAAGTTGTTAGCCGGGGTTAAGGGGGTTGTTCTCCCCCCTTTTCCACCCGGCGCATAGCCGGGCTCATGCCCAAGGCTCCTGGCTTTAAGCCGTGCGCGTCCTGCGCGAAGCCTATGCCCACGAGCGACCCGCACACCTCCTGCTTGAAGTGCCTCGGGGAATCCCATCAAGCAGATAAGTGCCAGATGTGCAAGACCTTCAAGCCTCGGACAAGAAAGGAGCGGGACTTTAGGCTTCGGCAGCTCCTGATGGAGGCGGCACTTAGCCCGGATCCTCCCTCGGCGCGCCCAGCCCCGGCGCCAAGCGCCTCGGTGCGCAGCGCACCGGCGGCTCCGACCGGTGCGGCGGACAAGTCATCTCGGCACCGGCCAACGTCGGCACAGCGCCCGCCTCAGGGGACTCGGCGCCGATCCCTCTCTCCGGGCCATAAGAAGGCCCGCAAGGCGCAGGACATTGCTGCGCTGAAGACGCCGGCTCGCCCGGTGCCGGGGGTAGAGCCGCGTCCGCCGTTGGACCGCCAGAAGCAGGCGGCCACACCGTCGACTCCGGCACTGAGGCCGTTGAGTCCGGTGCGGACTGTTTCACCACCTAGGCTCGTGGTGGAACCTTGTCTCCCTTCCACCCCGGAGACATTTGCAACAGCGCGGGACCTTATCGCCCTCACGGAGCCGGCACCGTCGCAACTTCCGGCACTGGTGGCTCCACGTGTAGTGCAATCCAGGGGCAAGCCTGCCCTGGTGCGTCCACCGTCTCCAGCTCTGGACTCTCGGCACCGCTCCAGGTGTCGGAGCAGGTCCCGACGCCGCTCGGAGTCCCAGCGCCGACTATCACCTCGGCACCGGTCGTACTCACGGCCGAGATCCTCTTCGCGACGCCGCTCTACATCTCGGCACCGGCGCGATCACCGGCACCGATCGGGCTCGAGGCGCAGTTCCCGGCACCGGTACGAGCGCCGCTCCAGCTCGAGGGGCCGCTCCCAGTACAGGGCCTCATCGCAGTCGTCGTCCCGCTCCAGATCCGGATCTCGGCACCGGCGGGGCTACCGGCACCGATCCCGATCCCGGCACCGCTCTCCGGCACCGCGCAGGGACAGATCGCCCTACGACCGGCACCGATCGGCACCGTACCATCCGGTGCCGGCTGCATCGCGCTCGGCACCGCCGTGGCCGTCGAGATCTGCATCCCGCTCCTCGGAAGGAGCCTCTAGATCGGGCTATCCTCCGCAGGGGCAGGCGGCTTCAGCGGATTTTGGCCATTCGCAGGAGACGGCCGAGGACCCTACGCAGGGACCTGCGCACTGGTCCTTTTGGACTCCATGGGCCTACCACCAAGCGCAAGGGGCTCCACCATCTGCCTCCCGCTCGGCACGTTCTGAGCCCAGGGTCCCGGAGGCCACCATTTCCCGCCCTCCCCCAGGGGGCATGGAGGCTCCAGTGCCTACGCCTGCTGAAGCCCTGGACCCGGGGGCAGGCGATGCCCAGTTCCAGGAACACCTGGAGCAGGATCCGCCATTGGACCCCTTGCCACCGGGGGCATCCTCCTCCTCCTCCCCCGATGAGGCGGTAGCCGGTACATCCGCCATGGGCCCGCCCCCTATAGACCTTCGGGCCCACCAAGACCTGTTGCGCCGGATGGCGCGAAATATGGACCTCCAGGTGGAGGAGATTGTGGAGGTTCACGACCCAGTGGTGAACATCCTCTCAGCGGATGCCCCATCCAGACTGGCGTTACCGCTTATTCGCACGATACAGGCTAATGCCACCACGATCTGGCAAACCCCGGCCTCTATTCCACCCACGGCCAGAGGGGTGGAGAGGAAGTACTTTGTTCCCTCCAAGGACTACGAATATCTGTATACCCACCCCCAGCCGTGCTCACTGGTGGTATCATCAGTGAATGCACGGGAGCGCCATGGCCAGCAGGCTGCTGCGCCCAAATCGAAGGACGCTAAGTGCTTCGATTTGTTCGGATGCAAGGTGTATTCGGCGGGGGGGCTTCAACTTAGAGCGGCCAACCAGCAGGCGCTCTTGAGCCGCTATAATTTTAACTCTTGGTCCTCGATGGGGAAATTTAAAGAGCTGGTTCCCCAAGACTCCAGGGAAGAGTTCGGGGCCTTAGTAGAGGAGGGTAAACGGGTGGCACGTACCTCCCTACAGGCCTCCCTGGATATAGCGGACTCGGCCGCTAGGACTATGGCTTCGGGTATAGCCATGCGGCGAATCTCCTGGCTTCAGGTGTCAGGCTTGCCGCCTGAACTGCAGCAGACCCTGCAGGATTTACCATTTGAAGGCCAGGGACTCTTTTCGGAGAAGACGGACTCTAGGCTCCAAAATCTCAAAGACTCCTGGACAATGATGTGCTCCCTGGGGATGCATGTCCCAGGGCCACAGCGCAGACCCTTCAGGCCCCAGCCTCAGAGGTTCTACCCTCCCCCGCCTCGTCCAAGACAGGACTTTGCCAGGAGGCGGGGTCGAGGCGGGAGGCGAAGGTCGACCGGCCCTCAACCCGGTCAGAACCAGGGCCAGCCTAGGCCACCTTCAGGGCCTAGGCAAAACTTTTGAAGGTGCGGTCAAGGACGGCACCACAACCAGTACCCAGGATCCAACTCCCCCCTTCCGGGATTGCCTCTCCCGTTTCCACCGTGCTTGGTCCCTTATAACCTCGGACCGTTGGGTCCTTCGCACGGTGGAGAGGGGATACGCCCTCCAGTTTTCCTCGCCCCCCCCTCCCACTCCCCCTCCCCGTCCCTCTTCAGGGACCCTTCTCACGAGCAACTCCTTACACAGGAGGTTTTTGGGCTCCTTGCTATGGGGGCCATAGAGGAGGTTCCACCAGAGCTAAGGGGCAGGGGGTTTTATTCCCGCTACTTCCTGATCCCCAAGTCGAAAGGGGGTCTACGGCCCATCTTAGACTTGCGCGGACTCAACAAATTCATAGTAAAGTTGAAGTTCCGCATGGTATCATTGGGGACCATTATTCCTTCACTGGATCCTGGAGACTGGTTCGCCGCCCTCGACATGAAGGACGCTTATTTCCATATAGCAATTCATCCGCCTCACAGGCGCTTCCTGCGATTTGTAGTAAACAGGGTGCACTACCAATTTGCAGTCCTTCCCTTCGGCTTGTCCTCGGCTCCCAGAGTGTTCACAAAGTGTCTGGCAGTCGTCGCGGCATACCTTCGTCGACAAGGGGTACAGGTGTTCCCGTATCTGGACGACTGGCTGGTGCGTGGCCGCACCAGGGACCAAGTTCGGGCTCACGTCCGCATAGTGACACACACTTTCCACGAGCTGGGCATTCTACTCAACAGAGAGAAGTCCACTCTAGTGCCAACACAGAGGATAGAGTTCATTGGAGCAATCCTAGACTCCAGACGTGCCCGAGCCATTCTGCCAGACAGCCGATTTCATACCATCGCAAGCATCATTCAAGGACTCCGGGCATTTCCAATTACCATCATAAGGACATGCCTTGCCCTGTTGGGTCACATGGCCTCGTGCACCTATGTAACCAGGCATGCCAGACTACGGCTTCGCCCACTACAGGCTTGGGTATCATCGGTGTACCGTCCTCACCGGGACGACCTGACCATGGTGGTCACGGTTCCGTCCTCGGTCTTGGCCTCCCTCACCTGGTGGTTGGATCGCACGGCGGTCTGTGCAGGAGTGCCTTTTCACGCCCCACAACCCTCCCTCCACCTAATCACGGATGCTTCATCTCTAGGATGGGGCGCTCACCTCGGGGAGCACCATACCCAGGGCCTGTGGTCGGCGTCCCAACTAGCCCTGCACATCAACGTCCGAGAGCTGATGGCGGTGCGCCTAGCTTGCCAGGCATTCCTCAACTTCCTACAGGGCCGTTGCGTGTTGGTTCTCACCGACAACACCACGGCCATATTTTACATCAACAAGCAAGGCGGAGCCCACTCATCGCTCCTATGCCAAGAGGCCATTCGCCTGTGGGACTTCTGCATCGCCCACTCGATACATCTCACGGCATCGTTCCTTCCTGGAGTCCAGAATACGCTGGCGGACCGTCTCAGCAGGTCCTTCCAGACGCACGAGTGGTCTATTCGCCCGGACATCATTTATTCCGTCTTCCAGAGGTGGGGATTTCCCCAGGTCGACCTGTTCACATCCCGAGCCAACAGGAAGTGCCAGGCATTCTGCTCCCTACACGGGCGAGCTCCAGGCTCTCTGTCGGACGCCTTCCTTCTAACGTGGAAGGACCACCTGTTCTACGCCTTTCCTCCATTTCCGCTGGTCCACAGGGTACTGCTCAAGATCCGCACAGACCATGCACGAGTAATTCTAGTCGCTCCCGCTTGGCCGAGGCAGCACTGGTACACCACACTGTTGGAGCTGTCGGTTCAAGCGCCGATCACGCTCCCCTTGACTCCGGATCTCATCTCTCAGGACCACGGCCGACTGTGTCACCCCGACCTGCAATCGCTCCACCTCACAGCGTGGATGCTCCATGGCTGAATCAGACAGAGCGGCAATGCTCGCAGTCCGTCCAGCAGATCCTGCTGGGAAGTAGAAAGCCCTCTACACGGTCCACTTACTTAGCCAAGTGGAAGCGGTTCTCCTGTTGGTGTGAGCAACGAGCTACGTCCCCCTTGCAGGCATCTATCCCTCTCATACTGGAATATCTCCTGTCCCTGAGACAGCAGGGCTTGGCGATATCTTCAATCAGGGTTCACCTCGCCGCTATTTCGGCTTTCCACCCAGGAGAACTCACGTCCTCGGTCTTCTCTAACCCGATGGTCGTTAGATTCCTCAAGGGCTTAGACCGGCTGTACCCACAGCAACGGCAGCCAGTCCCGACGTGGGACCTCAACCTCGTTCTCTCCAGGCTCACAGGGCCTCCGTTTGAACCATTGGCGACCTGTTCACTCCTGTACTTATCCTGGAAGACAGCCTTCCTTGTAGCCATCATGTCAGCACGGCGCGTTTCTGAACTCAGAGCGCTGACGTCCGAGCCCCCATACACGGTGTTCCACAAGGACAAGCTGCAGCTTCGCCCCCACCCTGCCTTTCTTCCGAAGGTGGTTTCACCTTTCCACGTGAACCAGGATATATTTCTCCCGGTCTTCCATCCGAAACCACACGCTACTCGTCAAGACCAGCGTTTGCATTCTTTGGACGTACGCAGGGCCCTGGCTTTCTATATCGACCGTACAAAGCCATTTAGGAAGATGACGCAACTCTTCGTTGCGGTGGCCGACCGGATGAAAGGCTCACCGGTCTCTTCACAGGGCCTGTCCTCTTGGATCACGTCCTGTATTCGTGCTTGTTACGACCTGGCCGGTGTCCCGACTCCGCGCCTCACCGCTCACTCCACGAGGGCCCAGGCCTCCTCGACTGCCTTCCTGGCTCAGGTCCCGATCCAGGACATTTGTAGAGCTGCAGTTTGGTCTTCGGTACACACATTCGCTGCTCATTATGCGCTGGTGCAACAATCCAGAGACGATGCTGCTTTCGGGTCAGCGGTTTTGCACACAGCAATGTCTCACTCCGACCCCGCCACCTAGGTGGGGCTTGGGAGTCACCTAACTGGCATGGATATGAGCAAGCACTCGAAGAAGAAAAGACGGTTACTCACCGTTGTAACTGTTGTTCTTCGAGATGTGTTGCTCATATCCATTCCAAACCCGCCCCCCTTCCCCACTGTCGGAGTAGCCAGCAAGAAGGAACTGAGGGGGCGCTGGGTCGGCTGGGGTATATATCCAGCGCCATGAAGGCGCCACTCCAGGGGGCTCCACAGCTGACCCACCGGGTGTTGCTAGGGTAAAAGTTTTCCGACGATCGTGCACGCGGCGCGCGCACACCTAACTGGAATGGATATGAGCAACACATCTCGAAGAACAACAGTTACAACAGTGAGTAACCGTCTTTTCTGAGAACTTGAGCTGTGGTTTGGAGGTGGAACAGCTATCAAGGGCACTGAGGGGGAGGTAGCAGGAGCTCACCCTACAAGGAGGGGGGTTGGCACTGGAGGTTACTAGAAAGGACAAGAAGACTCCATTCTGGGGTTTAGGAGGTGAATTCGTCCCTCAGTGGTGGGCAGGTGCTGGGTGGAAATACTGCTGGTTCCAGGTGCCCTTAATTCCCCCTGATTCCTCAGGGCGTTTGAGTCTCTGACAGGTTCTCGTTCCCTTGCAGCAGGAGGACGTCACGGCCAAAGTGATGCACCAGCTCCGCATCATCCGGCACTTGCGCCAGGTGCCTGAGACACTGCAGGTGCTGTGCCTCTGATGTCTACACTACGAAATTTGATCGAATTAATAGAAGCCGGTTTTATAGAAATCGGTTGTATACAGCCGATTGTGTGTGTCCCCACATAAAATGCTCTAAGTGCATTAGTTCGGCGGACCGCGTCCACAGTACCGAGGCTAGCATCGACTTCCGGCGCATTGCACTATGGGTAGCTATCCCACAGTTCCCGCAGTCTCCTCCACCCATTGGAATTCTGGGTTGAGATCCCAATGCCCGGATGATGCAAAACAGTGCCGCGGGGGGTTCTGGGTACATGTCGTCAGGCCCCTCCCCCTCCGTCACAGCAACGGCAGACAACAGATTCGCGCCTTTTTACCTGGGTTACCTGTGCAGACAACATACCACGGCAAGCATGGAGCCCGCTCAGCTCAGCTCACCGTCACCATATGTCATCTAGGTGCTGGCAGATGTGGGACTGCATTGCTACACAGCAGCAGCAGCTAACTGCCTTTTGGCGGTAGACGGTGCAGCATGACTGGTAGCCTTCATTGGCGATCTGGGTGCCGGCAGCCGTGGGGCTGCATTGCACCAGCCCCCTTGCCTTTTGGCAGTAGATGGTTTATTACGATTGGTAACCGTCCTCGTCGTACAGCAGTGGCTGTCAATCATGGGCACCTGGGCAGACAATGATGGTTATCAGTCATAGTATGCCATTTTCTGCCACGCGCCCTGTTCAGTCATCGCACGTTAGCAGAGTCGTAGTATGCTATTTTCTGCCAAGCACCCAGTTTTCTGCTAAGCACCCAGAAGAGGCCGAGGGCGATCTGGGTGCTGGCAGACATGGGGCTGGCAGACGTGGGGCTAGATTGCTACACAGCAGCAACCCCTTGCCTTTTGGGCAGAAGATAGTATATTACGACTGGTATCCATCGTTGTCATACTGCAGTGGGTATCAGATGGTGCAATAGACCTGAAGGCTAACTGCCAAGCGCCCAGTATTTGCTGCCAAGCACCCAGAAAATGCCAAGGGCTATCAGTCATGCTGCACCGTCGTCTTAAGATGTAAAAAAGAGATTTATTCTGTATTCATTTGCTTCCCCCCTCCCTCCTGCTAAACCCATGCTTTTGAGTTCAATCTTTGGGGGGAGGGCCATTCTGTGTGACAGTTGTTTGTGTTTCTCCCTGATGCAAAGCCACCTTTCTTGATTTTAATTCCCTGTACCTGTACGCCATGTCGTCACTCGCCCCTCCCTCCCTCCCTCCTTCCCCTGGTCAGTCAGATACTACTTTCGTGCCTTTTTTCAGACCAGACACCATAGCTAGCACTGGGATCATGGAGCCCGCTCAGATCACCGCGGCAATTATGAGCATTATGAACACCACGCGCATTGTCCTGGAGTATATGCAGAGCCAGGACATGCCAAAGCAAAACCAGGACCAGGCGAGGAGGAGGAGGAG
Source organism: Terrapene triunguis (assembly GCF_002925995.2). NCBI lineage: Eukaryota > Metazoa > Chordata > Testudines > Emydidae > Terrapene > Terrapene triunguis. The sequence goes on from NW_020680493.1 coordinate 8,047, forward strand.
GCGATTGCAGCGCAGCGACGAGAGTGATGAGGAAATGGACATGGACCTAGACCTCTCACAA
>NW_020680494.1:0-2182 GCF_002925995.2 Terrapene triunguis
ATGCGAAAGGGGGAGCAAGCATAGAATCCACAGTTATTATAAAACTGGTGTGCACACCGCCAGCTTTAGCAAGCCTGGCACTATAGGAAAAAGAGTGTAAACTTTCAGTTAATTAACCAAACTCTGAAGGATATAGGAGTTTAGGTTTAAATTGTGTTATAAAGGTACATAATCCGGGGAAGGATTAACCAAACTCTGAAGGATATAGGAGTTTAGGTTTAAATTGTGTTATAGAGGTACATACACCCTCAGCCGTAGCAAGACTAAGCTAAAGAGGAGAACTTAGTGTTTCTCACTCTGATCCGGGGAAGGATTTGTATAATTGGTGTATGAACCCTCGGTGGTAGCAGACCGAGTAATACAGAGGGAGGCTTAGCGTCTCTCCCTCTGGCCCAGAGTGGGTTAAAAACATAAGATACAGATCTTGTTCTGTTAAACCAAACTCTGAAGGATATAGGAGTTTGGGCAGTGTAGTGTGGTTTATGTTTGTTTGTTTGTTTTGTTTTTTTGTAAGTAATATTGTGGTAATTTCACAATTTTGAAGAAAATGTTTAAGGAACGGAACCAGGAAGGGTGGGGGCTAGTTAAAAAGCCCACCCTCCTTGCTAAATTGGGAGTGGAAAAAGCTTGTACCCATGGAAAGGACCTGTTTATTGGAAAAAGCAGGATCAGGCCCAGGCAAGCAAAAGATAAAGAAACTGAAAAACAGGTTAGGTACAGAGAGTTAAAACAGCACTCTCAAATCTTACAGCAGCAGTAACATCAGGAGAAAAAACATTTGAGACCCCAGAAGGGGGCAGACCTTTGGGACCCCTCTGAAGATTGAGAAGGGGGATATTTGGGATATTTGGGTAAATTCCTCCTCCCAGGGCCAAAATGCCATTAAAACAGTTAACAACAGTGCCTGCTTCTCCCTCAGATCTCCAGGCCATGGCAAAATGGCTGAAGATTTTAAAACATAAATTTTTTTTTCTAGATAAAGTGTTAATGCCCTTTTACTAAGAGAAAGAAAAATTTACACTCACCAAAAAATGCATCACTTAATTAGCATTTGCACAGCCCCAAGTACCAAACACACTGTGGCAGAAACTAAGCAGGTTCTGCCATAGTGGAAGCACTGTGCTAATTTGTTTCCAAGCTTTTATCTTGCAGGCTCTAAACCAGAACATCAGGAGAGCTGGTACCAGCTGAAGAGTTATAAAATACCATGGTTATAGTGTCATGACAAAGTCTGTGTTCAGTGTTCTGTGTTGCATGTTCTGTGTCTGTCTCTAGTGGTGTCCTGTGCTAGCATTGGGTCCAGAAAAAGAGGGGATACTACACTAGACAGGGCAAATGTCTTTTCCTCTCTCTACTTCCCCCATGTCCATCCAATTTATCAATCACCACTTGTGTCCAAAGGACTTTGGTCCCCAGTGCATCAGGTTTATTTTTTGTTAGGTTCTCTAATAGTCATTTTGTTGTTAATTTTTGTTATTAATACATTTGCATTGTTAGTTACATTTGCTTGTATTGTTAATTCCACACTTTCCTCTATGCACTCTGGTTCTACTTCCCCAAGCCCTAAAGGGTAGTTCTTGGGCCCCCATAACCTGTAAAACCTTGGCCCATGATTGTAGGGCCCCATCTTTCAGGTCCCCAGAAACCTCTTAAGAACAACTGTTAAAGATAGGAAATTCTGCAACATTTTGGCAACTAAATGTTAGTTTAAGTCCAAATCAGCTTAACCTTGCATGACAACTGTGGTACTCCTACAAAATCTTATTTGTTGTGTGTGCTTAAAAAGGTCCTGACCTCAGTGACTTTTATTGTTTGATGGCTATTGCTGCATCAAACTTGGGCCTCATCTTGTTTGTCAATGTACCCAATTATTGTAATGGTAATGGTTTTATAATTGTTTGGTTTGTTTGCAACAGATCACCTGTGCCCTACAATAACAACTGCTGTAATAATCATAAATAAAGGGGCAAGGTGTTGTAGAAGCAGCCCACCTGGTCAGCAGTTCTAAATATAATTTTTCATCCCATCATTGTCCTATTAGTAATCCTAACTGTTATGTTGGTTCTGCCTTAAAACAATTACATAAAGTGTGACCCATTCAATACCCCTGGATTGAAGGGTCAAAAGGGGGACAATGTAGAACCAATGTGAATGAAATTGTTTTTAGTTATCCTGTACCATT
>NW_020680495.1:0-8710 GCF_002925995.2 Terrapene triunguis
AGTTTATTCAATGACCAAAAAGCCTTTAAAGAAAACTGTTGTTGCACGTTCACACTGTCTTTCTCTTTTGGCATAGCACATCAACACGCGGGACCATTGCAGCAACAGTGAGACTAATGCACTGTGGGTAACTATCCCACAGTTCAGGTCTGCATCTTGTGCTCATAGGTGTTGTGGGAAGGCAGAGCAGATCATGGCACATCATGGCTCCGGGCTCAATGTCCCATGATGCATTGCTTTCCGTCCCAGCATTCCATGTGCTTCCATCTCCAGTTTGCAGCATTTTTCAACGTCCCTTGTTTTCTGCTCAGCCCTCCACCTCTATCTGCAGGAACGGATCCCGCACTGCTCTGCTAGCTGTCAGTAGCACACATCACGAATGGCAATGGAATCAATCTTGAAGTTGTGAAGGCAGCGGGAGTCACAGTTGCCTGACGTGGTGTCTGACATGGATAACAGCAGCATTAGATTGCTTTTGGGATTCACAGAAGAGCTGAGCATGGTGGAACATCGCTTTTGGGCTCGAGAAACTAGCACTGAGTGGTGGAATCGCATCGTTATGCAGGTCTGAGATGACCGGCAGTGGCTGCAGAACTTTTGGATGTGGAAAGCCACCTTCCTTGAACGGTGTAGTGAGCTCCCACCAGCCCTGTGGCGCAAGGACACCCAAATGAGAGCTGCGCTGTCAGTGGAGAAGCGCTTGGCGATCACATTATGGAAGCTGGCGACTCCAGGCTGCTACTAGTCGGTCACAAATCACTTTGGAGTTGGGAGGTCGACCGTTGGGGCTGCATTAATGCAAGTGTTCAGGGCCATTAATCACATCCTTCTGTGCAAGACCATAACTCTTGGCAACGTGCGTGATATTGTGGATGGCTTTGCAGAAATGGGTTTCCCCAACTGTGGAGGGGCGATAGATAGCACGCATATTCCAATTTTGCCACCGGATGCCTTTTGATGAAATATATCAATCGGAAGGTGTACTTCTCCATGGTGGATCACTGTGGGCATTTCATTGACATCAGTGTAGGGTGATCCAGGAAAGTGCATGACGCATGAATCTTTAGGAACACCAGCCTTTACAGAAAGCTGAAAGCAGGGACTTTCTTTCCAGACCAGAAGATCCCCACAGGGGATGTCAAAATGCTCATAATAATCCTGGGAGACCTGGCATATCCCTCAATGCCAGGGCTCATGAAGCCGTACATGGGAAACCTGGATAGCAGTAGGGAGCATTTCAACAATAGGCTGAGTAGGAGCAGGATGACCGTGGAATGTGCATTTGGCAGATTAAAAGTGGACTGGCGATGCCTTTTTGACAGGTTAGATCTCAATGAAGAAAATATTCCCATGGTTGTAGCCATGTGTTGCACGTTGTATAATAATTGTGAAGGTAAGCGTGAAACGTTTGCTTAGGGGTGCACTGCTGAGACGGAACATGTGGCTGCTGATTTTGAGCAGCCAGATACCAGAGGGCACAATGGGGGGCAATTCGAATCAGGAAGGCTTTGCAGCAACCCTGTGAAAATGAGAAGAAGTAATGTTTATTGCTATGCATGGGATTGTAATGCATAATGAAGTCCAGTTTTGGTAGGGTAGAAAGCAGTTGTGATTGTTCAGGCCCAGGGTTCAATGAAAGGAAATGGTAAAACTGCCTGCTGGTTTACTGCTACCATCTTCTATCATAACTTCCATAGAAACAAGTAAAGAGTGCTTCTTATTCAAATAACTTTGCTTTTATTGCCAAAAAAACCCCACAATACCATGCATACACACAGCTGAACGTAAGTCCAGTTTTCATATGAAAAGGTGTCTGCGGAGGTGGAGTGAACGGTAAAGTGAGGAGTCCCAGAAATCGGAAGGGAATGTGCGGGTGGAGTTTGGGGAGGACATGGCAAAGAGTTCTGAATGTGCTGAAGTGGAGGGCAGGCACCCATCTGCTCAGTCTGGAGCATCAAGAGGGACTGCAGCATGTTGGTTTGCCGCTCCAATACTTTTATCAGCCTCTCGATTGCATCCCTAGTGTATGCCTCATTTTCTTTTCTTTCCTGTTTGTCGCTTTCCCTCCACTGCCTGCATTCCGTCTTGTCTGCATCAGAGTACTGCAGCACCTCCCAAAACATATCTTCCTTGCTCCGTCTTGGGCACTTTCTTATCTGGCAGAGACGCTCGGCTGGAGTGGACAGGGTGTCTCCTTTCAAGGACATATCTGGAGAAGCACAAGAAGCAATAAAGGGAAGCATTATTGTTAACTAGACGTACAGCATTGAAAAACTACATTAAAATACACCGCTGGTAACACACCAGTCACTTTCCAGCTGAACCTTGAGAAGCACACATGCCAGCAAACACTGGAAATATGGTGAGTGTTCCCATGGGTAGGGGACCTTAGGTGTGGGAGAAAAGCAATGGGCCAATTACAGTGATAAAATCAAGCACGGTGTCTACACTGGCACTTTGGCAACAAAAATTTTACGTAAAAAGCCTTACAAGTCTCGTCAAGGTGCCTTTATTACGTCAGTGAAACTGAGGAGTTCCATCATGCAGTCTTTACACCTCCACAAGTTCATCACCAAATCTTGCCTTTTGGCGAAAAAACTTGGTAGTGTAGACAAGGCCTAGAGAACAATAAGAGATAACGAGTATACACTCGTCTTTCCTGTTGGTGCCTCCTAAGATTTCCCACACCATGACGTGTAGGAATTATTGACACAGGGAGCACCAAAAAATATGGAATTGGCATTAGGCGGGTCAGGTGTTCTTAATTCATTCATCTGAATAATGAAAATGTCATTTTTCAGTGTGTGAAGAGTGACCAATCTGCTTCATCCATGAGAACAGCCTCCAGTAATGCATGAAGTGTCTCATATTAACATTTTCTCTCCATCCAGGTATTTCTCCTGCGACATCATCCTAGACCGTGGGAACATACAGGAAGTCAGGGGAACGTACGGTACATGCAGGAAATATCATTCTGCCTCAGTGTTGGACACTTTCTCTTCTACTCCATGTCAGATTCCAACTCAACCGAGTTCACAAACCCCACCACCTTCATCCTGCAGGGCATTCCTGGCCTGGAGGCAGCCCACGTCTGGATGTCCATCCCCTTCTGCACCATGTACGCCATAGCCATCTTGGGGAACTTCACCATCCTGTTCATCGTGAAGAGGGAGCCGAGCCTCCATGGGCCCATGTACTATTTCCTCTGCATGCTGGCCATCACCGACCTGGTCCTGTCTACATCCATCCTGCCCAAAATGCTGAGCATCTTCTGGTTCTATTCCAGGGAGATCAATTTCAGTGCCTGTCTCACCCAGATGTACTTCATTCTCAGCTTCTTTGCGATAGAGTCTGGGATCCTTGTGGCCATGGCTTTTGATCGCTACATAGCCATTTGCGATCCCCTGAGACATTCCACCATCCTGACAAACCCCGTGGTTGCCAAAATTGGTCTGACCGTGGTGCTGCGGGGTGTCATGCTTGTACTGCCCTATCCTTTCCTGGCGAGGAGTTGGCCATATTGCAGAACCAACATCATTCCCCACACGTACTGTGAGCACATAGCTGTGGTGAAGCTGGCCTGCGCCGACATCAGCCTCAGTAGTTACTACAGCCTCTCTGTGGCATCCTTGGTTATCGGTATGGATGTGTTTTTTATCGCCGTGTCCTATACCCAGATCATCAGGGCCATCTTCAGCCTCCCCACAAAGGACGCCCGGCTCAAGACTTTTGGGACCTGCAGCTCCCACCTCTGTGTCATCTTAGCCTTTTACATCCCACATCTCTTCTCCGCCCTCGCGCAACGGTTTGGGCACAATGTGGCCCTGCATTTGCGTGTTCTCATGGCAAACATGTACCTCCTGGTGCCCCCCATGCTAAACCCCATCATCTATGGGGCGAAGACCCAACAGATCTGGGATAGGCTGCTCCAGCTCTTTACTCATAAAGGGACCTAAAGTTGTCTCCTTGTGATCTGGCTCTCAGACCGAGCTCTATGCAGAGCTGGCTGGTGACATGGTGCTGGGCCCTCTTCCCTGAATCGCTGACTGGCCAGTAAAAGAGACATTAAACCCTTTCCTGACCTTACTGTGCTCTTTCAGCATCACAAATTGGGGAATCTGTCTATATACAACACATAGGGTTGCCACCTTTTTAATTGCTGATAACTGGAAGCCTGAGGCCCCACCTCTCTGCTCTGCCTCTTCTCCCAGGTTCCGCCCCTGCTCTGCCTCTTCCCTTCAAAGCCCCACCCTTCACTCGTTCCTCTCCTCCCCACCCCCTGTCACTCTCTGGATCATCCCTGTGGCACTCTGCACTCCAAAGCACCCCATATTTACCCTGGTGATGTAATTATGGTATGTTTTGTACAAACTAGGCCCTGTGACGTATCATTGTAAAAGTCTTAATCTGCTAAACGTTGTTATCTATGTGAAGCTATGAAATCTTGCTCTGTGTTTGTTACAAAGTGCGATGTGAGGCTGGAAACACCCAAAACCAGCCTTTCAGGTACGTCAGAGGAGTAGCCAGACGGTGTTAATTGCTGTTGTCAACACCCATCCAGGGAAGAATCCACTAGCACAGGAACTCTGCATAAGAAAACCTCCTTGGAGGGAGTACGGAGACGATGGAGAATGTTTGGCCAATGAGGGAAGACCACCCACATCACATAAACAGACTTTCCAGCAAGCTGGAAGAAACTGTAAAAGATGGGGAGTGACATCATCACTTGTCTTCACTCCCCCACAACTCAGCACCTGCAAGAAGCTCTTGAAGACCAAGGACTTTGAACGGGGGAGGGGAACCCAGGCTGCAAAGCAGATGCAGCCTGTGCCTCCAGACTCTGTAATCCTGCTTATATCATCAGTCAGGGTGAGCTATTGCTAATTCAAATCCTATCTAGTGGGTACAAGTCTTAGACTGCAAATTTGTTTGATTTCCTAGGTAACCTGCTTTGATCAGCTTGTTGTATCTTATAATCACTTAACATCTATCCTTCTGTAGTTAATAAACCTCATATTATCTTAACCAGCGTGTTTTTCAGTGAAGTGTTTGGGAATCTTAGCTCTGTTAACAAAGGATGGTGAATATCTTCCCTCCATCAAGGGGGGAGAGGACTATTTAATGAGTTTACGCTGTACAGATCACTGTGCAGTGCAAGATGGTCTAAATCTGGGTTTATGCTCCAGTAGGGGTGCAAGGCTGGCGAGCCGGGAAATTGGCTGATGCCTCCATTGTTGGTCCATGAGTGGCTTAGGTAAAGTACTCAGGTAACTTAGTTGGGTGTGTGGCGCCACGTGCTGTCGTGTTGGGTGATAACAGGGCCCAGAGGGGCTGGCTGTGTGGCACCAGCAGAGCAGGGGGAGAGGCCAACCCAGCTGAATGGTTTGGGGGCACAGCGGTTCCAACAGCTTCCAGGCCTCACCCCGGGAGTACATCCTGTCACAATCTCCACCTCCCCCCATCCCCCGCTGGGCTCCCTCTGCTCCGGGGCTGGGACGGGAGCTGCTGCAGCCTGACAAGGAGCCTGCCTGTGGGTAGGAGGCAGCCCCAGTTAATGACTCAATGCCTCCCTCCACCCTGAAGTAATCGGACATCATTATATGTAGAGATATGAATAGAAAGCTTAAGTCAGTTTCAAGGTAGAGATGGTGACCTTTAGAGTTGCAAAGAGTTATTTCAGAATTAATCCTTAGGTTGCAGTCCAATGTCCAATATCAGGGTGATCCAGAATGGAACTGGAGACCTCAGACTTGAGACTTGTGCTTCCCCCAATGAACCTTAATCACATTTGAGATGACAGGATCAGGACCCAAGTGTTCTTTCATAGACCACTGGCAGGCTGTGATAATGAAGAATAATTGCTTTGAAGTAGAATTACCTATTTCCTATGTGACAGACCCAGACCAGTGGGGTACAGGAGTCTGGTAGAGGACAAATATACTGGCCACTGGATGAGTAGTTTTCTGTTCCCTGAGAGACCAGAGCAGGGGCTGCACTAGAGTAATCAGGAACCTGCTAGAACCAGTTAAGGCAGGCAGGCTAATTAGGACACCTGGAGCTAATTAAGAAGAAGCTGCTAGAATCAATTAAGGGAGGCTAATCAGGGCACCTGGGTTTTAAAAGGAGCTCACTTCAGTTTGTGGTGAGAGTGTGAGGAGCTGGGAGCAAGAGGCGCAAGGAGCTGAGAGTGAGAGGGTGTGCTGCTGGAGGACTGAGGAGCACAGGCGTTATCAGACACCAGGAGGAAGGTCCTGTGGTGAGAATAAGGAAGGTGTTTGGAGGAGGCCATGGGGAAGTAGCCCAGGGAGTTGTAGCTGTCATGCAGCTGTTACAGGAGGCACTATAGACAGCTGCAGTCCACAGGGCCCTGGGCTGGAACCCGGAGTAGAGGGTGGGCCCGGGTTCCCCCCAAACCTCCCAATTGACCTGGACTGTGGGTTCTTCCAGAGGGGAAGGTCTCTGGGCTGTTCCCCAACCCACATGGTGAATCTCTGAGGCAAGAAAATCCGCCAATAAGTGCAGGACCCACCAAGATAGAGGAGGAACTTTGTCACAACAGGTAACTCTTCCATTCATCAGCATAAGGTAATTATCCATTAAGTAGTTCATAGGTAGTTTACTACAAACCTCAGACACAGAAAGCAGCCCTGAAAGACACACCTGTTAGCCCAGACAGCACAGATCACAACCCTCTAGGAAAGGGGAGGGGAAGGTTCCAGTGCTGGGAGTGGGGATCACAAGGAAAGTTCAAGAGGGGGGTGGATTATTTCTATGGGCATAACCCTGGGGTTGGGAAGCAGCTTCGCAGAGGGCTAGCCTAACATGTAAAGCCCACTTACATCCTTACTTCACCAGACCCCGGCATACCAAGACCCCAAAGATCGCCTTAGACTGAGATCCCTCCTGAAGGGGTGTGATGTTATTGACATTAACTGTGACCATATAGATCATTGTTGCAACCAAAGTCCTATAGTGGTACCAAATCTTATACAAAGAAGGTCAAGTAAGGTGTCTTTGAAAAGGTTGTAATTTGCTGGTTATGATAATGCTGTCTGTATGTGTGTATCATTTTTGTATTTGAAGTTATGAATATTTGCTATGTACTTGTATCTCAATGTGTTTGTTTCTACGTAGCACCAGTGAAGCATTTGGTCAGCTCCTTGAGAAAGGACTATTCTGAGTAAGTGACCAATGAAGAAACACTTAACTAACAATGGACCTTGGGAGACTCCAATCCACATCTGAGGAGCCTTCCTGGGAACGTTCAAGATAGCACGTGAGCAATGGCTGGCTCCTGCAAACTGAGTCATGCATGGACATGTGACTTACCCATGTGACTCCAAACTCCATCTTGCTGCTGTGATTTTCCACAGTAAGAACAAAGGGGTGTCCTTCCACATGGCAGAGGATATAAAGGGCCCTGGAATCCCCTCCATTTTGTCTTCAATCCTGCTTCTGACCTCTGTGGGAACTGTGCTTGAAACTGAAGCTCTGAACAAAGGACTGAACGACCCATCCAGACTGGGATGTTTGTACTCCAGAGACTTGATTGGTTTAAATCAGCAGTAATCCCATCAAGCCTGAAACAAGCCTGAACTAAGAACTTTGCAATTGTTGTATGTATTTGATTCCATTTAACCAATTTTAACTCTCATCTATATTTCTTTCTTTTTATAAATAAACCTATAGATTTTAGATTCTACAGAATTGACAACAGCGTGATTTGTGGGTAAGATTTAACTTGTAGATTGACCTGAGTCTGGGGCTTGGTCGTTTGGGATCGGGAGAACCTTTTTTCTTTTACTGGGATTTTGGTTTTCATAACCATTCATCCCCATAAGGAGTGGCGCTGGTGGTGATACAAGGGAACGGGAGTATCTGAGGGAATTGCTTGTATGACTTCTGGTTAGCCAGTGGGTAAAACCAACGTCCTCTCTATTTGGCTGGTTTGGTGCCTTAAAAGTAAAGGACCCCCAGCCTTGGGCTGTGACTGCCCTGCTCTAAGCAATTTGTCCTCAATTGATACTCTCAGTAGTGTCCCGCCAAAGGCCCCCTCATTACAAGGAGATACTGAGGGGAAAGGAAAACCAGTAACTAAACACATGTTAAGGTTCAGGGAGGAGTTGAAAGACACAATGGGTATTGAACAAATCAAACTGTCCAAGCAGAAGGTGTGGTATAATAAAAATACTTGGAAACACCTACTTGTATTTGCTTTAAATTGTATGAAATGATCAGTGGGTCAGGGAGGTGCCCAGTGCAGAGAGAGTACCCCAGAGTGGGGACACCCTAGCCCCTGTCCTGGGTGACCACAGCAGGGTTGGGGGTCGAGCGCCCCAGGAATCCTGGGCCCAGCCTTGTCGGGGTTTACGAGGACTCTGCCAGACAGGAGAGTGGAAGGGGAGTCCTCAAGGGCAGGGAGGCCTCTGGGTAAGAGAAGTGGGAGCGAGGACTCAGATCCTTTCTCTAGCCCACTTCACCGGGGTAGTGCAGAAGCCAGGAAAGTTCCCCACAATAGCGGGACCATTCCCCCCCTTACACAATGATAGTGACTTTTAAATCTGTAATAGAATGACCAGGGAGATTGAAGTGTTCACTTACTGGCTTTTGTATGTTACCATTCCTGATGTCCGATTTGTGTCCATTTAATGGTGTCAGTCCATTTAATGGACACAAATCGGACATCAGGAATGGTAACATACAAAAGCCA
>NW_020680496.1:0-1369 GCF_002925995.2 Terrapene triunguis
AACTAAGCATCTCTGATGGTATCTTCTAGACTGAGCCCCATTGGGTACATAGAAAGATTAACCTAAATAATCTATACAGAAGCCTGTGGAACCCCATAAGATTGGGTCCCTACTCCATGAACTATTGGAACTCATTTACAAAACTTTTCTTAAACATTACATGAATATATTATCTCATACTATAGAATTGAAATTTATAATCCCTGTTCCATGATGAGATATCTTTGAGCTGTAAAGTATCTTAATTAAAACTATCTTTAGATAGGTTTTTTCCTCAAAAAGCATTTTATAAAAAAAATCTATTTTTTTAATCATTGATTTTTTTTATCAACCCTGCTTTCATTGTCCTCTGGCTGTGACCAAACTGGTCAGTCAAGTAAATACACGTTCCTTTGCGTAGGGTAGGCTGGGTATATGCATTGCTCGCCAAACACATTTCAAGAACCTAATTCCTTGCACACAACCCATGCAAACAGCACACACTGATTTGGGGCCAGCGTGTTATCTGCCTACAATTCCCCCCTACCCCCTTCTCTCCAGTTATATGTTACTATTTGAATAGGCCCTGAGATTTTTCTGTCTCTCTAATTATAAAATGTTAACATTAAATCTCCTCAGATTTTGCTCTTTTCTCACATTCTTAAATACTGATATAAAATCCTTCCAAATGTTGCTCTTTTTCTTTCTGTTTATAAAATATTGATAAATTCACTCACATTTTGCCTCTTTACCTATTAGCAACCAATGATGTAAAATCCATCCCCCATTTTCCCACTTTCCTCTTAAATTTGTGACAATTCATCCCAAATTCCCCAGATTTCCGCCTTCTCTCTTTCAGTACTGAACATGGATACTTTGCTTTTTTCTATGTAATTATGAAATTAAAAGTCCCCTCAGGTCTGAGCGTGTCCCCCCCTGTTTATCTGCAGCAGCTTCTCCTTTTGTCCAGGGGAACCTGTTGCCCTGCGTCCTTCTCTATATTGGAAATTGCAAGGGGGATAAATTCCCCCATCATCATCTTTCCCCTCATTTGAGAATCATTTGTTTCCCCTCTGTCACAGTTAAAATGTTTACTGATGAAAGTGGCCCCATATTTACTACACGCCAAAGCTAGACGCTGCCCCCCGATTAGGGGAACGGTGTCTGTTAGCTGCTAACAAGAAAGTTGGCTGGACCCTTTCCCCCAGATGCCCCGGGATGAAGGTTCTCGCCCCTCAGAGGGCAAACAACTCCGTTTGTTTTAGGAGCGAGTTGGATGCATTTCTGAGGGTGACGTATGATTGGAATTGCTGGTGATGGTGGGGCTGGGCTCCCTTCCAGTTCATGTCTTGTGTTCCTAAAAGCTCACGCTTTCAGAGCTCTATCGGCC
>NW_020680497.1:0-4282 GCF_002925995.2 Terrapene triunguis
TTCGTACCTTATCGGAGTCTGTGGTCATTGGGGTTTCCCTCGGGGTCTGCTGTGCCAGCTATCTGCGCAGAGCCAGGCCAGCACACAGCGGAAACATACGCACGCAGCCGACTGTTATCAACATTGGACAGAGCAGAGCACCACACCGGTGACGTCTGACGACACCTGGGGAGACAGAGGACAACCGTACATGGCGAGGGGAGTGTAGGAAGTAGCCCAGGGACACCACACAGTAGTTTGGTTGTGTTGTTGTGTTTGTGCCCAGGTCAGTGTGTTTCAGACGGATCCCCACTGACCGAGTGGCAGAACACTCCACCACTGTTTGGGCACTGGGCTGGGACCCAGTGGAGTAGGCTGGGCCTGGGTTTCCCTTCCCCCTGCTGCCAACCCCACCCCTGGGGTGGCAGCCTCCCCACTTTAGGCCAAGAGGCCTGCGTTTGTCTGCCGTCTGCCAGAGCTAGGACGTCAGACTGTTCGTGCTGCGCCCGGCCTGAGGGCCCGAGCCCCTGGACTGTTCGTGCTGCGCCCGGCCTGAGGGCCCGAGCCCCTGGACTCAGGTAACTCAGTTGGGTGTGTGGCGCCAGCTGCTGTCATGTTGGGTGATAACAGGACCTGGAGAGGCTGGCTGTGTGTCACCAGCAAAGCAATGTGAGAAAAGGGCCAGCAAAGCTAGGTGAGTAGAGGGGCACAGCGGTTCCCACAACTCCCAGACTGCACCCCGGGGGTGACAACCCGTCACAATGGGTAAATATCATCCCCATAAAAAGACAAAGAGCAGGGGATGTAGTAGAGAGATAGAGCCTGGAGCACTGGGCCTGGTGCAAGATCTGAGGCCTGAACCAGAGGCTGTGAACCAAAGTCAGGCCATGTATTAAAGCAGATCAGCATCCAGCACTTGCACTTGGCAAAGTTGTTGCTAGTGCACTAGGCAGTAGATATTTATGTAAATGTATTCCAGCTAGTACAGAGTCACCCCAGTCTAGTACAAGATCAGATGGTTCGACAGAATACTGAATAGGGAGGTTTTGTCCAAGATATCAGAACAAGGGGAGGTAACAAACGGCTGTCATGAAACACGTCAGGTGGTACGTAAGTTGTTTATCCCAGTTGTGTGTCTCAGTCTATAAATGTCGGGGTACCTCACCCTAACCCTTCGTGTGACTGAAGGGACAGCAGACACTCCCGCTGCTAACTGAGCGGCTCCTTGCCACTGGGCACTCATGTGTTATGGGACCTGTAGCCACGGAACCAGGGCGCTATGACTGTGCCTTGAGGGCAATAAATCTGGCCAGCTGCCTTGGTCACTGAACCGTGCTGCTGGTCATTCTTTATGAGTAGCATCGAGGTCTGTTGAATGAGCAGGCTGCCTTAGCTGCTGTTAGCACCAAAGCACTGAGCAGCCTGAACGGTGTTACTGAGGCAACAACATCCCAGCCTTCAGCACTTAGCAACACCCCTCACTCTGAACTTCTGACAGAAAATCTCTTTCAAACCCAGGCTCTCCCCCGCATACCACTTCCCCTTCCCTTTCCCCAAAGAGCTCACAGTCTCACCAGAAACTTTGCAGCTGGGGAACTGAGGCCTGGAGAGGCCACGTGAATTACCAGAAGTCACACAGAGCATCTGTGGCAAAGCTGGGCACTGCCCCCAGGGCTACCATGTCCCAGGCCAGCCCCTTAACGACAAGGCCAGCCTCTCTCTCAGCCTTGACCTAAACAGAGTTCCACGAAGGCCGGTCCCCAGGCCCTGATGAGGTTCGTTGGTGTGGGCTGGGAGTAGATCCCTACAGAGACGCATCCTGCTAACTCAGGGGTCGGCAACCTTTCAGAAGTGGTGTGCCGAGTCTTCATTTATTCACTCTGATTTAAGGTTTCGCGTGCCAGTCATACATTTTAACGTTTTTAGAAGGTCTCTTTCTATAAGTCTATAATGTATAACTGAACTATTGTTGTATGTAAAATAAATAAGGTTTTTAAAATGTTTAAGAAGCTTCATTTAAAATTAAATTAAAATGCAGAGCCCCCCTGGACCAGTGGCCAGGACCCGGGCAGTGTGAGTGCCACTGAAAATCAGCTCATGTGCCACCTTTGGCACTCGTGCCATAGGTTGCCTACCCCTGCGCTAACTGATACCCTGCTGCAGGTAATGCACACAGTGCAGTGTGTATCTCAGTGATGGATGGAATGCGAAAGGCAGCCCCTCCTCCATGCTCTCCACGGGGGATTTCCCAGAGTGCCCAGCATTGGCCTCACCCTGCCCTACCTCCCCCCACACTCCTGATGACTCCAAGAAGCAGTGTGAGGCCAGTGCTGAGTGCGCTGGGAAATCCCCCTGTCTAAGGTTATCGCATTTCAAGTTCCCAAATAGAGGACACTGCTGGGGGGAGTTGATGGGGAGAGGGGTACCGTTCCTACTGTACAGTTTCTTTCTATTTTGAATACCTAACTGTGGCACTCTGTACCTCAAAGCAGCACCCTGGAACCCCCATATTCATCACTGTCATACAATTATATGTTCTATACAAAGTATGACTTGTGAGGTATCATTTTAAAAGTGTTGATCTGTTGAACATTAATATCCTGTTGGATTGTATGTGCTATCATTGTATGTGGAGTGACGATGTTTTGCTATGTTTGTGTTACTGAAATATATTGTGAGGTTGGGAACACCCACAAACAGCCTTTCAGGTGAAACAATGGAGGAGCCAGACGTGCTGATGACCCATTACAGGGAATCCACACTCCCAACAACTATCCCAGGAACTGTCCACACTGGAGACTTCTCAGAGAGAGCACTTAGACAATGGAGACTGCTTGACTCACATCATAGCAAAGATCTTTCCAGCAAGCTGGAAGAAACTATAAAAGTGGGGAAGTGACATCATCACTTGGCCTCACTCCCCCCACAACTCAACACCTGGAAACACGTCTGGAGAACAAAGACTTTGAACTGGGGAAGGGGTCCCAGGTGGAGAAGAGTTCCAGCCCGTGTACTGAAGATTTGTAACCTGCTTGTACTATCTATCCAGGTGAGACACTTCTATGAACTAAACAGGATTTGAATCAAGCACTTAGACTGGGAATTTATTTTATTTCTTATGTAACCAACTCTGATCTCTATGCTCACTACTTATGATCACTTAAAATCTATCTTTTTGTAGTTAATAAATCTGTTTTTTATTTTACCTAAAACTGTGCGTTTGGGTTGACGTACTTGGGAAATCTGCTCAGGTTTCAAAGGCTGGTGCACGTCCACTTTCCTTTGTAGAAGTGGTGAACTTAATGAATTTACACTGGTCAGACTTCTGACTAGTGCAAGATGGTAGAGTTCTGGGGTGCAAGGCTGGGGAGAATTGGCTGGAGCCTCTCTATTGTTGGTTCATGAATGGCAGGGAGAAGCATTCAGTTGGGTGTGTCCTTGCCTGTGGAAGGCTGCATAAAGGCAATCCCTGACAGAGGTTTGTGGCTTAGCAACAGCATCACAGTGTGAGAGAGAGAGCGCAGGCTGGTAGGACAGAGGGCTCATAGTCCAGGTTGCACCCCAGGAAACCAGTCCCACTAACATTTATAAATAACAAGTGTAAGAGCCTCAAAAATAAATATAGGAGTACTTGTGGCACCTTAGAGACTAACAAATTTATACTCCTGTTCTTTTTGCGGATACAGACTAACACAGCTGCTACTCTGAAACCTAAAAATAAATGTAAATCAAATTTAAATGTACCTTTTTTACATGCAGTCAGTCCTTTCCTACTGCGCTTCTTCCTGTTGGGCCCATGCATATTTCTCTGTAGAGCGTATCTTTCTCAGCAGTGGTTGATGGCTCATCGAGTAGCGATGAAAGTGTTTGCAAGATGTGTCCCTGAAGTTGTGCTGTACAAGCAGGATCCCTTTCTGTGCCTCAACAATCAATATCATGCCACCCTTACTTCGGCGCTGCTGCTGGTGGCAGCGCTGCCTTCAGACCTGGACACCAGTGGATGTGTACCCAGCTGCCACAGCCCTGACATAGTTGAGCAGTTCAGTGCTTAGGCGCTGGAGAGACCCTCAGGCCAGGCTGGACCTTGCCTGTGGGGCCAGATCTGGTGAGCATGCTCAGAGCCTGCCCTGCAGAAACCACAGCTGAGAAGGAGGTGGTCCCCCAACAATCACCCCCTCCCCAGGACAACTCCCCCTTTCCTCACCTCACTCCTGAGCTCAGAGACTCCAGGGCTGTGATCTCTGCTCCCATCCCACCCTGCCCGCCAAGCTGTCCACGTGAACCCACTGCTGGCAGTGTCCCT
>NW_020680498.1:0-5940 GCF_002925995.2 Terrapene triunguis
TCTGTACAGAACTGAACACCCTTTCAGTATTCATATAACAACTGAAGACAGGGAATGTGGGAATCAGGGATATTAGAATTTCTGTTCCAAAGGAGCAAATTGTCTACAGTCACAAAAATATTCAAGAATGCTGTACAGCACAGCTGCCGCTTCATAGCTTTAGCACATTCTTATGTCTGGTACATATGCCATGGATCACCTAGGATTCATACTGAAATACAAAATACTACAGTGCCATTTTTACATAAGAATTAATTGTGAACAAGGGGTGTGATTCTGATCTTTCACTATTTTTGCACTGTTTTTCCTGAGTTTCATATGTGCAAGAGGAGAATATAGATTTTAAGGCCTAAACATACGTTCTTTCAAAAACAGCTACATGCCTTCATCTTTCAGCTATTTTTCGTTAACACTCTTACGAATAGCAACACTCTTGCTATTTCTATTTCCCTATGTCCGGCATAGAGAATCCCAGGGAGGTGATGCACTATAGGGCATTGTTTCAAACTAATTTCTAGATTTATTTCCATCTGCTTTCTGTTCCAGGTTCCAGGGTCTAACAACTGGGACTGCAGAGGAATTTTCTGAAACAATTAGTTTCTTCATTTTGAGCATTACTGTTAATTTTCCTCAGGGTGCTCTGAACTGATCTAAAATGTGCCCAACAATGCGCATGGGTATCAATAGCACAACAGGGAAGGCTGTGGCTTTCATGGCATTCAAAGTAACATGTATGACCAGACTTTGTTGAGAAAGCTATGAATGCTGATGTTGCTTTAAACAATTTGCATAAGTTGTCAGTGGTTGAGGCAGCTGCCTGTCCCTAATGAAAACTCTCTTTGTGGTGAATGCTGTGTGAGGTGCACAGTCGGCATTTAACTGTTATGTACTATGATCACAAAAAGGAAAATCCACACTCCTTATTTGGTACCGAATTGAAGTATAAAGTCAGATAAATTCTGTCTGAATATGAGTGGGCTGTTACATATTTTGTAAATTGTCTTTGCTTCACATCAACACCCTGTTGCCAGAGAACCCACCTTTCTGAACTGGAAATCTGTGGGGCAGTTAAAATATATGTGTAAAACAGAAGACAAATTCTGCTTCCATTTCCACCAGCATATATCCAGAGTTACAGCAATGAAGTCACCAAAGAATGTACGTAACTGAGAACAGAACTTTGTCCCAAGAGTCAGAACAGATTACTGAACTATAATTAACTAAATATGAATGTAGGAATGTGTTGCTCCCGAACCGTCTGCCCACGAGAACGGCAAACTGTTCCCTTGGCAACGAGGCAGGAGTGACCTTGTCCCAGTGTCTGTATTTGGGAAACTTATTGGCAACCTGACATCACCCTTGCAGCTGGTGTTCACGCGCTCAAGAGATGGGTCCGTTATCTTGTGTGCATGTATACTGCCTGGCTTTTCTATGCGCAGGAATGTAACCACTAAGAAGTGTTGTAAACAAAGTAAGGAGAGAAATAAAACCCCCAGGAAAAGTTTTCCTGGGAGGCTTTTGGCTTGAGGCTTTTGCTTGAGGCTTTTGAAGCTCTCTAGCTACCAGAAACCTGGTGTTCTGTTTCCTTTCCTGTGTTGTCGCCACATATGAAGAGTGTCTGTGCTACATTTTTTATTAGTAAAGTCCTAATTCTGTGCTCAGACAGGCATATGCATTTTATGTCGATTTCAGTGGGAATTGCACATGTGTTACTGAGTGTAGAATTGTCATGACTGTAAGGTAAGTGAATCCTCCATCTTGGAGGCATCTGGGATTTTATCTGATCCAGAACCCATTAAAGTTAATGGAAAGACTCTCACTGATTTCCGTGGGCTTTGGACCAGGCCCTGTGAAATGAAAGTAGTAGGACTACTGTATGCCTTCGTATAGAGGGCCTAATCCTGCTCCAGTGGGAGTTTTGCCATGAAAGATTCCAGGAATTTCATGGCATGTTATGAGATATACTTTTATAGAAATTAAGCAATGCCAGTAAGAAATATTGAACATTTTCCCACCAATGGCCCTCATTAAATATAACAAAAGCAAAGGATATTAAATTAGAGTTTAATGACTGAGCTCAGCGCGCCAACTCTAAGTATCAACACAAACCAATATCTTAAGAATTCTTTTCTAAGCCATTTTAAACACAAGCTTTATAAAGAATTCATATAGCCACCCATACACGTACAGAAGCCTTTGGAACAACTAAATTCAATAAACATCTAGCTCTCCATTTTACTGCATTTACAAAAGGTACAGTTTCTAAAATGAAGAGAATTAAATGTTTGTATGGAAATGTTTTAGTTTGGCTTTATTGAAATTGGTCCCATCTGTTCAGATACAATATTTAGCCAGTAGCTACACAAACTCTATTCACTTGTTTGATGTTACTAATCATTATTTTGGGAGAGCAATGTGGGCTGTTTTCTATTATTCAGTAACACAGAAACAAAATACAAAGATTTGCTATGAAACATTAAGAATGGCTGAAGAAATCAACCCTAATAAGAGGATACTAAATTTACAGTATGGTTAAGAAGCTAGTTCTTTCTGTCTCTATTTTACACTAAATTCCCATGATCTGATTATGCAATTTTTGGAATGGCTTCAGACGCTGACAGCTATAAAATATTTGACACATGAAAATAATGTTATGCTACAAACATTTGTGAAACATGGAGAATGGGAGGTCAGCCAACTCCAAGAGGACAGAAGAGAAATGATTATGTATCTTGCAGAGTGTGTGAATCCATTAAAATATAATCTGACTGCGGATAGCTCATATCTTTATAGGAGGAAGATTACAAACCTGAAAGCATTCTTTCCTGGGTAAACATGAAAACATGTAAAAGACTGAACTAAACAAATCAGTCCCCCCTCACCTTCTCCCCTACCCCCACCCCCATAGGCATTTGTTTCTGTGAATAGATCTCCACCCGGGTGTTCAGAAGAGAGTGCCCATGAAATGGCCATTACACTCCCAGGTTTACAAAATATGTTTTCTGGTTGAGGAATGTAACATTCTTTGCAAAGTGGGAACAAATGGTGTGTATTCATCTGCTTATTACAAACTGAAAGCCTGAAGAGTGTCTGAATGCTACAAATACCAATGACAATAATTTCAGGAACATATTTATGTGTGTTTAAAGGGAATGCAAGTTGAGACATGCTTAACATGTCTTTTGCTGTGGAGCACTGACAATGGGATGGCAACATGAGGTCGTCCTAGGTTAATGCTATACTTAGAAAATTCTGGGTTTTTTTCATAGTTCCTTTTCTTCCTTCCTCACAGAAACTATTTCCTTCCAAGCAGTGTTTAAATTGGTAGAGACTAGCCTGCACATAGTCTGGGCTAGTTATCAGCAGGCCCCACAACTGGAATGAGTGTCTCTAGATTTCCTTATCCACCCTCCCCAGCCGCAACTGCCATCAAAGCAGCTGATTCTAGGACAGAGATGAATGGCTTCTCTCAGAATAGAATTGTACAGCAAGGTCATTGGTGTTCAAAACAAGTTGGCCAACAGCAGGAAATTCCCTCTAAGACTGCTAAATCTTGTTTACAAAAGATGTCTCTCTTTGGGTTAAATATTTCATGTTATTTTGCTCATTTTTAAACGCTCTCCTCTCAGAAAGCAGAGGGGGTGAAATCCTTGCCTCACCAAAGTCAATGACAAAATTCCCTCGGACTTCAATTGGGCAGGATTTCACCCACCGTGTCTCACTAGAGAAAAGGGTGAAGAATGTAAACATCTAAAAATGTTGTTGTGAGAATATGTCTGACCCCATGCTGTCGTGCAAAGGCTTCCCTTTTTGAGTCCATAAACAGGGTTTAGCACAATCACACTGGACAATCACTGCACCCACAGAACAGACCCTTCATTAAACCAGCTTGGCAGAAGCCTCCTCATATGGGGCAGGGAGAGAATAGGGCCATAGGACTACCCCCTCCATACCCAGCCAATTGTCTATTAGGGACAGCAACAATACTTTGTGACCAACCAACCACAACTCAGCAATACAACTCAAATTTTGGGTTTCAAATAGTAACCCACAGGGTAAATGAAATATGTGAAAACTTTGTTGAATACTTTTAAGTAACAGGCCCATTTGAGAAAGTTATGGTCTGCTCATGGACATTCTGTGGATAGAACTAGAGGTAAAAGTTGCTGAATAAATTACCTGTTTCATATTGCCCATTCAGCTTTAATTATTACATAGAACTTCATTTACAGGGAAATGTAAATGTAGCTATAGTGATCTCAACACCTCTTTTCAATGATTTGTCATAGATTGTGAGGGGGTATACAAACTCTATACTGGAGAAGAAAGGGTTAAGGAGCTGCTCTGGGTCTAGGTGGCCCAGGCCCACTGGACCTGCAAAGCCTTGGAGGGAGAGCTTGAAAAGGGAAGCAGCATAGCTGCTTGGAGGGAGAGCTTAAAAAGGGAAGCAGCATAGCTCAGTGGCAGGCAGATAGGGGAAGTGAGATGACCTGTGCTCTGAACTCCTGGGAAGGAGCACCACAGGAGCTCTTGCTGCCTGAAGCTTGGAAATATTGACCTGAACAAGCCTGCAAAAAAGAACTTGGGACTTTTGAAGGTCAGAGACTTTATTTTTGTGTTCAGTTCTTTACCCTGAGGAAAGAGGGGGCATCAATAAGAAGTGATCCAGGGAAGCAGCTGCATAGCACCCCAAGGTCCAGGGGCTTAGCTGACTACCATTGGAGTCTGGTGGAGAGGGTGGGTCCCTTACCAGCCCCTATAAAGGGGACAATGACATAAGTCTATCCAATAGTGTGGAGCCTAGCTGGGGAAGACTCTGAAGGTACAAGGGTCAAGACTCCAAGATCCCGACCCAAAGGGGAAGCTTTGAAGGCCTTGCTGACTTCTGAAGACTTCCACATCATTGGACCTTTTATGTGTACCCCAAAAGCAGTGGCCTGCAATGTGTGACCCGGCCGGAGGACAGACCTTTATGTAATCCAGTTTTTCTTTAATTCTTATAGGAAGCTTCACATCATTGGTAAAAGCCCAGCATCTTTCTTGAAACGAGTGATAAAGGAGGATGCCCAGGAGGAAGACAACCTGCCACACCCCAGCTTGACTACTAGGCAGCACTGGTGGTGAATGTTCCACTTCACATACGGTCAGACCTCAGTTATCAAAACCCCATTATGGGAAACTCTAGGTTTCCAGAGGTCAGAAATATCTTCTGTATTTTGAAACCTGCGCCAGCCAGCTTCCCAGGGGTTGCCCGCAGAGGAGAGAGGTGAGTAAATCTGCTTGTGCCTGTTCTCTGCAGATGCAGGAAGCTGGTTCACCTGATCAAGTGATAATTTGAAGGTTGTGTGTGTAATGTTGGACCATATACATACACAAAAACACTATATACATGTAAACACATATATTTCAAGTTATGTAGTGTTCCTATCACATATTTCTGGGTGGATGTGCATTAAAAGCTTGATTCTCCACTCCATTGTACCCATTTTACATCAGCGTAACTCCATTGATCTCAATGTCACAGACTGGAGAATCAGTCACTTACTATTTAAAAATGCATATCACAATCAAATTAGACTAATGTTCAGAACACCAACAATACTTAAGAGCTTCTCCCCTGTCCACAATCAGCCCAAAACAGCCCTTCTCACTTAACCCACCCCCTCAGTTAAAGTCTACATCAACAGGCCTGGCGGCATGTCCTAAAGGCCAGCTAACTGGGCTTCACTGGACAAAGGGAGAGCAGTAAGTTCCAGAGTCTGTGATCCTCCCTTGAGAATGGCCAGACATAGATATCTGGGGACATCTCAAATTCCTTACCTGATCTTAAATGTTGTATAAGAGCATGGAATGCAAAGCAGTCTCTGAGATATACTTTGTTTACATGGACTGGTTTCATAGATTCATAGATTCTAGGACTGGAAGGGACCTCGAGAGGTC
>NW_020680499.1:0-1552 GCF_002925995.2 Terrapene triunguis
TTTCCCCCCTACTGTTACTCACACCTTCTTGTCAACTGTTTGAAATGGGCCATCCTGACTATCACTACAGTTTTTTTTTCTCCTGCTCATAATAGCCCACCTTAATCGATTAGTCTCATTAGAGTTGATATGGCAACCCCTATTTTTTTCATGTTCTCAGTGTGTGTATATGTATATATGTATATATCTCTTCCTAATGTATTTTCCACTGCATGCATCTGATGAAGTGGGCTTTAGCCCACGAAAACTTATGCTCAAATAAATTTGTTAGTCTCTAAGGTGCCACAAGTACTCCTCGTTCTTTTTACTTTTACAACTGTGATGCTTCTCGGGGTGCCCAGGGCTGGGAGTTGCCTTGTTACCCCCTCCCTCCAGCACGAGGGAGTCTTGCCTGTGCTGGCTGAGTGAGAGCTCCTGACACAAGCAGCCCGTCAGCCACTCTCCTCTGGGCTCCACCAGCCCTGCAGGCTGACAATCGATGCACCCTCGCTCCTGCGTCCCTTCAAAGTGCCCCTTCTGGCATCCACCCCAATCGCTGGATTCCCAAAGTTTCACCTTCCCCCGCCACCCCCACCCCCAGCCCTCTGTCACACAGCACTTGAGTTCAGTCACAGTAAAACAAAAGTGAATTTATTTAAGAAAGAACAGAGATTCACCCAGAAACAAGTGTGAGTGACAGAAGCAAATGGCTACATACAAAACAAAATCATAAAACACAAACTAGGGCCTATGCTTACTAATGGTCATCTTTCCTATCTAATGAAGTAGATTCTCACCCCAAAGTTCAGTCTCTCACAGTGATTGCTGGCCCCAAGGAGCTAGGACCTAATCTTTCATAAAGCACCCCTGCTCGGCAAGGTACCTCCTCAGCGAACGGGTGCAGAGTCTCTTTCTCCTGTGATATACGGACTCAGTCTTTTGTCTTTATTCCTGGACAGGGCCGGCCCCTCTCTGTCATATCATCTTTTTCACTTCCATGGGGTTTTGATGTTTATAGTGTCTTTGGCTTTCTGTTGATTGTTCTGGATTGATGCAAAGGTAGACAATTGAGTGATACATTACATAATAGACGAGCCAGGGAGGGAGGACAACTCCCTCCCAGTTAAATGGGCCATCATTGAGACACATGATTCCCTGCTAACTCTTACTCCAAGACCATAAAGGCAAAATTTTCAGTATAGCTACATTATTCCCTAAATATTACCCGTATGTACATCTCGCAAAAATTGAGTATTGATACGTTACAAGCTTTCAGTGGACACCTTGGATGTTACCCTTTATGGATAAACACGCCGAAAGTGATGTATTAGTTGTAGTCAGTTTGTCAGGTCTGAGACAGGAGTTGCTTGTAAACAGCAAACTCTTTGCCAGTTGGCACCAATGAGCCCCTGTGTCACAACAACCCCTTCACTGTTGCATGCACGATACCAACTAACCCTATACTTTCCCTACCCATCATTAAAGTCGCAGACCACTCTCACATCCCATCTCACTGCTATCAATACCCATTCCAATACAGAATCATTTAGGTCAGTGGTTTTCAAGCTTTTTT
>NW_020680500.1:0-1669 GCF_002925995.2 Terrapene triunguis
GGTAGCTAGGGGCTGTGTGCAGGCAGGGGAGTAGCTCAGGGTGCAGGCAGGAGGTCGCTGTACGACCAACCCCCCCAAGTTCTCTCTCTACTGCAGAGGACCTTGTGAGAACTCCAAAGTAGAGGGGAGGAGGATGGGGAGTGGAACATCCACAGGGACACACATCTCAAAGAACCTAAGTTACTGCATAAGGTGAGTAACCTTCTCTTCTTCTTCAAGTGATGTCCCCGTGGGTGCTCCACTTCAGATGCCTGTGGAGCAGTGGAAGGGAGGGGCTTCGGAGTTGGGTCTGTGGTCAGTGATAGGACTGTGAGGTCTAGTAAAGCGTTGGATGTTGAGTCTTGCTCGATTATGTAGTGTTGAATGAATGTGTGGGCAGATGCTCAAGTGGCAGCTTTACATATGTCCGTAATAGGTACATTGTTAAGGAAGGTTACCAATGTGGAGTGACCTGGTGGAATGTGTTCTAATCCTTGGTGGGGGTTGCAGTTCGTGTTGACGATAGCAGAGGTGAATGTATTTGGAAATCCATTTGGAGAGTCTGCTTAGATATGGATTCTCCTTTAGATACTTCTGTAGTAGAGGGGAACAGCTTTGGTGCCTTCCTGAATGCTTTAATCCAGTCAAGATAAAAGGCTAGTGCCCTTCTGACATCCAGAGTATGGAGTGCCGCCTCTTGTCTGATCTTAAGGGGTTTAGGGAAGAATGCGGGAAGATGGATGGGTTGGTTGAGCTGGAATGAAAAGGGTATTTTAGGTAGAAATTTAGGGTGCAGTCTTAGAGTGACTTTGTTCTTGAAGAAGATCCTGTATGAGGGGTATGCCTTGAGGGCCCCAAGTTCTCCTACGCATTTTGCGGATGTGATGGCAACAAGGAAGACCACTTTCATTGATAGATGTAAGAGCGGACATGTAGCCAAGGGTTCAAACGGAGGTCCGGTAAGAGAACGAAGTACTAGGTTAAGATCCTATGGAGGTGTTAGGAGTCTGAGTTCAGGACAGAGATTCCGGACACCTTGTAAGAATCGTTTTGTAATTGGAAGGGCAAAGAGATATTTTCCTAACGAATGTATTTCCCAAACTACACTGCTAATCCTATATCAAAAGGTAAGTCGTGCAGAGGCACGGCTGGAGCTCCGACTCAGACTAAGGGTACTTGAGAAGGACTGGGGGGGGGGGAGGAGGGTGTTAGGGTTCCTTCCCCACTCTGAACTCTAGGGTACAGATTTGGGCTCCCGCATGAAAACCCCCTAAGCTTATTTTTACCAGCTTAGGTTAAAACCTGGTACTCTGCCGCCACCACCAAGTGCTTTAACAAGAAACAGGGAAAGGACCACTTGGAGTTCCTCTTCCCCCCCCAAGCCTTTACACCCCTTTTCCTGGGGAGGCTTGAGAATAATAACCTAACCAATTGGTTACAAAGTGAGCAAAGACCCAAACCCCTGGGTCTTTGGACAATGGAAAAATCAGTCAGGTTCTTAAAAGAAGGATTTTATTAAAAAGAAAAGGTAAAACTTATCTCTGTAAAATTAGGATGGAAAATAACTTTACAGGCTAATCAGATTCAAAGAGTCCAGAGGAACCCCCTCTAGCCTTAGTTTTAAAGTTACAGCAAAACAGGGATAAACCCTCTAGCAAAAGGAACATTTTACAAGTTGAGAAAACAAAGA
>NW_020680501.1:0-1170 GCF_002925995.2 Terrapene triunguis
CCCTTCATAGGTCAGAACAGAGCACAACACTCCTGGCTTCCAGCCCCTGGCTCTAACCTACTCCCCTCCCAGACCTTGGGAAAGAACCCAGGAGTCCTGGCTCCCAGCCCCTCGCTCTAACGACTAGACCCCACTCCCCTCCCAGAGCTGGGGATGGGAATCCAGGCGTCTTGCTCCCCTCTCTAGCACACTCTCCACCCCATTTATCTCTGATAGGGTTAAAACCCCCTCTGCGACATGTGACAAGCCAATAGCAGCCACTTTCCTGTAATAGACTCACCAAATCACCAGCCATGTTGGGTCGTGGCCCGGCACTGTAGACCGGGGGGTTCTGTCCAAGAGTCCAGCTCTGCTCTGTGTCTGTCGCGTAGCTCTTCTGAGGTATCTTTGCCTGTCAGACATCCCCTCTCCTCCCCCGCGATGGAAGTCAAGATAATTATAGCTTGAGAACAAGAGATGACGCCCTCTGGGGAGCTATCACTGTTACAGCTGGTGAGAAGGTCTGAAAAGTGGACAGGTGGGTGAGTGCAGGGGTCTAAAACCGGGGTGAAAAAACAACCCCGGTGTGACTTTCACTTGTGTAAACTTCCCCTTTCAGCTTGTGTTGTTTGTTTGTTTGTTGGTAGGTTTTCCCCAGAAATTCAGTTATGAAGGCTGCAGACCTCAGAAAAGATTGAGGCCTCCTGGGGCATCTTTTTGAGAACCTGCCGTGTGGGAGGCTGAAGAAGGAGATTTTACGGCTGTCCTGGAACTGGGGATAGAACCCAGGAGTCCTGACTCCCACCCACCCAGGATGGATAGATTGATAGTGGGCGTGTATGGGGCTAGATAGATGTCCCGTACATAGTTGCAGACAAGTATCATGTCTCCCTTCTAGCATCTTTTCTTTCTTTTAACGTCTCCTGGGAGTTTGTCTTTATTATACAAAGGGTCTCTTCTCGTCCTTGCTCCCCCTGTGAAGGTGGTGAGAAGTAGTTGGGTGGTTCCTCACACCATGACTGGTGGTGGAATGTCCACTGCAATTTGACGTGTTTAGAACTCATCGATTGGTGGAGTTTCAGGGCACAAGAAGGGATCACTGTGACGGGGGGGTCTCCTCCTCCAGCCTGCCCAGTCTCTCCTGGCAGGGAACCCTCTGTCTCTGGCCCTGGACAGGAACTCCTGCCAAGA
>NW_020680502.1:0-2959 GCF_002925995.2 Terrapene triunguis
TTGTGGGGTTTCTTTCCTGTGTGGATTGCCTGATGTCTAACAAGGTCAGACCTTTGTATGAAACTTTTCCCACAGTCCAAGCACTTATGGGGTCTCTCCCCTGTGTGGCTTAACTGATGTCTAATTATTTGTGTCTTCGAAATGAAACATTTCCCGCACTCGAGGGATTGACAGGTTTTCTCTCCAGTGTGGCATCTCCCATGGTTATTAAGACCTGTGAGCTTATTGAAGCTTTCCCCATGGTCCAAGCATTGAAGGGGTTTCTCTCTACTATGGATCGTCTGAACTGTCACAGGCTGTGATCTCACAATGAATCCTTTCCCACACTGAAGGTAGTGCCAGGGTGTCTCTTCCTTGGGATTTGTCTGCCGTGCTCTGGGATCCTCCTCTCTTCCCTCATCATTAATAGATTCATCCACTTTTTTCCCTGGGTGGTTTCCCAGAAGCCTCTGTGACCTGTGCCAACTTCCCCAGGCTTCTGCCTCCTCCAAGCACTGGGAAATATTCCCTTCAGCTCTTCCCACAAAGGTCCCCTGCGGTTCCACTTCCCCGGGAACTTCCTCATGATGATTCCCCTCCTCATTCTCACACCCTCTCTCAGCATCTGCTGGGAGAGACACAATCCGGACAGGAGTCATTGTGCTGGGGAGAAAGAGGAATAGCACAAAGGGAAAACCCAACCCAAAGACTGAGCAATTGGACTCCGCCTCCACATCCCACCCAATCACTCACAGGGAAGGAAAGCTGGGAAGCAAACTCCTGCAGATAAGAGGCTGGGTGGAATGGTGTGAGCGATATCTGATGACTGCAGCCCTGTCCTGGCTGAGATTAGGAAGAACTGAGGGCGCTTACTCACACCATATTTGGGGATTCTCAGCTTTTTCCTTCATTTTCTAGATGGTTTCTGTGTCAGTCCTCACCTGTATGGGTGCATCTCGGAAGCCTTCTTCCCTTGCAGGGCTGGAGATCGGACACCCACGGCTCTTCCCCTCGTTCCAGCCGGGCGATCAGCTCAGGTTTGGGAAAGGGGAATCCTGTGCAGAGGGTGGAATCAGACCAGATCAGGGTGCGTGGAGCATTGGTGGAGTATTTGTCAGAAAGGACATTCCGTGAGTGGAACCTGTCCCTGTGCTCTGCTGGAGGAACGTGGAATCCAAGAGGGCGGGAAAATGGTCACTGAGCCCGCTTGCGCAAAGGAAGTTGTCTGGAGAGGTGAGCTGAATTATTATTACACCCTCACTAGGCGTTCCCAAGATGTGTGCGCTCTGGGGGCCTTGCTGACTCACACACAGCTCTGGACTTAAACCCCTGCCTCTTTCTAAAGCTGCAGAGCCCAGAGGCTTCCCCATGGCTGGAGCTATTCCCAAGGAGGAAGGTGAACAGGGATTGTGTGTGCAGCCAAGAAACAACACAGACAGAACAGTGCTGGATTTATGCCCCTTTGAAAGCTGGAGGGGTGGGGATGGATTAGCTTGTCCATTGGGTTTTGACACCCATGTCACACTGGAGACGGCACAGAAATGCAAATCTCTCTCACACGGCAGCTGTGCATTATGGAACTCACTCGCCTCTGATCTAACTGACTTGGGAAGAACCTGACCAGATTCAGACACGCAGAACCCACGGCTTCTAGTATCTGAGGGTATGGGAATCCCTTACCCAAAGAGGTCACCATCTCGTAGTTCTCCTGCATGACATCCCTGTAGAGGGCTCTCTGAGTGGGGTCCAGCAGAGCCCCCTGCCTCTGGGTGAAATACACAGCCACCTCCTCGAAGGTCACCGGCATCTGGAACACCAAAAGCCCCCATTCATTACCTGCTGCTCCAGCCACAATCCCACTAGTCACACGGGAAGAAGGATAAAGAAATGGAAGCTCTGGGAGCGCCAGAGTAGCAGAATCCCACCCCCACCCTGCTCAGAGCAGCCAGGAGGCTTCAGGCGGTGGGGAGAAGGTGAGAGCTCCTTGTCCCCCCCAGCACATGGTGCAGGGCAGGGTCTTCTCATTTCCCACACACCTGCCAGCCACAGGCTGATACTGGAAGCAGAGCTCTGAGCCGGGGACAGGGACAGGAATCCCAACACTTCCCTTCATATTTCACAGCAGCCTCAGGCTAGTGGGGTCTCACTCCAGCACTGGGAGCCTTGAAAATGTTCCCAGCCCTGTGCAAGGGGGTTATATCCTGTTTGAGAAATGGGAGAATGTCCCATCTCCCCTCCCCCGTCACCAATGGGCCCGCTCAGAAATTCAGCAGGTTTATCACACCTTGTCTCCTCTCTGCCCCTGCCCAGGAGCTCCCTGAAAATCCCCTACCAGAGCTGGCTCCATCACAGACATTTCCCTTCCCTGTCTCCTGGAAGAAGGGCCCATCTGGAGCGAAATGTGGACGTGATTCTTCAGCCTGTCGGGGCGATTGGGAAGGTTACAGAAGGGGCTTCAGTCCATGTCATACCCCGATTCCCCCCAGACTCTTCAGACTCTCCCAGTAACAGTATCTCTGATCCAAATGCTTGGAAAAAAGCAGATCTAAAGGGGCCACTTTGGGGGATTTCCCCACACTGCCGTGTAAACCCCTCTCCCTTAGGAACAGCAGGAGCCCTCTGGTGGCATCACCTAAAGAATGAGCTGCCCTGGACTCCTGCAGCAGCCCCCAGGGACAGGCAGGCAGAGGCTGATCCCATTGGCCCATCCACACTCCCTGCCTGCCCAAAGCAGCAGTGACTCTGGTGTGACTGAGATGTGAATCCTGCCCAGAAATCAGACCAGGGCCCTGGGCGACCACAAAACTCATGAGAGACAGACCCCACCAGCACGGGTGTGTCTGAGAATAACACACTGGGAGCTGGGTCTGAGTGTGGGGGCTGGGTTTTTGCCTCTGTCCCAGTCTCCCCACTCCCCCGCTTTCCTCGCAGTACCCCCACTCACACCTTCCCCCATTCCAGCCTCGCTCCCCTCAGCCCC
>NW_020680503.1:0-5505 GCF_002925995.2 Terrapene triunguis
CCCCACCCCAGATCCCACACCCCCAGCCAGAGCCTGCACTCCCTCCCTCACTCTGAACCCCCTTCCCCAGCCCAGATCCCTCTCCCACACCTTGAACCCCTCATTTCTGGCCCCACCCAGAGCCCACACCGCCAGCCCAGAGCCCATACCCTCCCGCACCCCAATCCCCTGCCCCATCCTGGAGCCCTCTCCCACACCTCAAACCCCTCATCCCTGGCCCCACCCCAGAATCTGCACCCCCAGCCAGAGCCCTCATCCCCCTCCCGCACCCCAAACCCCTGCCCCAGCCCAGTGAAAGTGGGTGAGGGTAGGGGACAGTGAGCAATGGAGGGAGAGAGAATGGAGTGAGCAAGGCTGGGGACTTGGAGAAGGGGAAGGACAGGGGCAGGGCCTCAGGGCAGGGGTGTTCGGTTTTGTGAGATTAGAAAGTTGGCAAACCGACCTGTCCAGGTTTTCCCAGGATTGTCCCTTTGTCCATGTCACTCTCCTGGGAAATCTGTGAGTCTGCCCAGGACATGAGAAGTCCCAGGTGTGTCGGTGGCTGTAGCGGGGGAGCTGCGGGGTGCTGGTGACTACGCAAAGGGAGCTCTGGGTCCAGAGTGTCTGGGAGCTGCAGAGACGGGGCAGCTTGGGGCAGTGAGTGAGATCAGGAGCTCAGGGCTAGCAGGGCCCAGTCACCACTGTGCAGGTACCAGCTGTGGGGGTCACCGCCGGGGGCAGTGGGGTAGATCTGGCACCTCTGCTTGGTGAGGTTGGTATTTGGGGCAGTCCAGGAGCAGGAGCCTCTGGGGGCTAATGCCCTCTCCCGGGATTTGGATGGGGTGACAGTGCCCGAGTGAGGGGACAGGTGGTGTTCATGAACCAGGCAGATTTCCTGTCTTTTTGCACCTCAGAGGTGGCGAACCTAACAGGACCCCCAGTGGTGTTTGTGTAACTGCCCTCGTTGCCCCCCTCCCTCCCAGCTCTGTGTGGTAGGATACCCCGGAGTGCATGGACCCCTGGGCACAATTTGTTGTAACTGGGTGAGAGGAGCATCACAAGCTGGTTATAAAAACCTGTCTGCCCTTGCAGTGGGGACAGAGTCTTTCTCCCCCCCAAATCCAGGGGACACTGAACAGCTCCTGTCTGGGCATGTTACGCTAGAAGGAAATTGTGGCTAAAGCCTGGTCTGATCCTGCTGCTCGGAGGAGAGAGCTTGGCAGTTCAGTTCAATTATGGCCAGATAAGAATGTCCATCCTGCAGAGCCCAGGTACGGCCCTGGAAAGGTGACAGCAGGGGGCAGTATTCCCTCACCAATCAGCCCTTTCCCAAAGGGGGCATGTCCCTGCTATGCAATAAACCTGGGGTGTCTCCTGCCCCTTTCCATCTGCCCCCAGTGACATTGCTGTTTCCAGCCTATTGAATGTCATAGGAAAATGCTCTGTGCAGGGAAAGGAGCAGAGAGCTCCCAGGGGAAGGTGGGGCCTCACCATGGATAAAATATCAGTGGAATGTACAGTACCTGCGTAGATCTGGGCGCGTCTCCACCCTGCAACCAAACACAGACAGAGGAGTGAGAATGCCCCTGAACACCGACACGCTGAGCAGGAGACAATGTCACACAGGGTGATACTG
Source organism: Terrapene triunguis (assembly GCF_002925995.2). NCBI lineage: Eukaryota > Metazoa > Chordata > Testudines > Emydidae > Terrapene > Terrapene triunguis. The sequence goes on from NW_020680503.1 coordinate 1,616, forward strand.
GGGGGAATGGAACTTACTGAGCTCAGCCTGGAGTTTCTCTAAAAATAAAACAAAGAGAAATGAGTCAATATTACATAGAGTGACCAAATGTCCTGACTTTATAGGGACAGTCCCGATATTTGGGGCTTTGTCTTATATAGGTGCCCATTACCCCCCCTCATCCCCTATCCTGATTTTCACACTTGCTGTCTGGTCACCCTAATATCACATTATCTTGCAGAAGAGAAGGGAGTCAAAAAGACTTTAAAGCAGGGAAGTTAAAATCCTTAGGCCTGGTCTACACTACGACTTTAATTCGGATTTAGCTGCGTTAATCCGAATTAATCCTTAACCCGTCCACACAACGGAGCCAGTTACTTCGAATTAAAGGGCAAGTAAAATCGATTTCTGTACTCCACCCCGACGAGCGGAGTAGCACCAAAATCGATTTTGTTAATTCGAATTAGGGGTAGTGTGGCCGCACACCACCGAATTAATGTGGTTAAAAACCGAATTAATGTGCTTAGTGTGGCCGCGCACAATCGAATTTATACAATCTGTTTCCCAAATTCGAATTATCTAAATTCGAATTAATCTCGTAGTGTAGACGTACCCTCAGACTCAGCCTGGAGGCTACGTCAGCAACCAGAGCCTGGCACCTCCTGAGCAGCAAAGGAATTAGCAAGGGGAGGAATATTGTAACCCCACCTGGCCAGGTGCAGGAGGTGGTAGAGCCAAACAGGGATCCCTCAGCAAGTGGAAAATATTAACCCTGGGAAGCCAGCAGAAAGGGTCATACAGTACATCGGGTGAAGTGCATGATGGGAATTAGGAGGCTAAAATGGAATTAGCAGAGTGAACGGCCAGAGAGATAAAACAAATACCAGGGAATTATTTCAGTCCATGGGAATCAGGACGCCTGTGAGAGAATTGATGGGTCCCCTGGATCCGCAGGAGGGGGGGGGGGAAAGGGAGCAATTGAGGAGGGTAAGGACAATGCTGAGAGACTGACTGGTTTCTTTGCATCAGTTTTCACCATAGAGAATGTTGGGGAGAGACCTGCCCTGGAGCTGCTCTGTTCAGGAAATGAATATCAGGGATTGAGGTGTGAAGAGGAGATATTGGAACAACCGATAAGTTAAAGAGCCAGCAGCCACCATGAGCAGCGTAGATCCCTGCCAGGTGCCAAACACCCAAAAGTTCTGAAATGACATCAGAGCGATATGGCTGAGCTGCTAACAATAATATGCATCTCTCATTAAAATCAGCTACTATTCTGGAGATTCAGAGGGTTGGGAATGTTGTTCCCAAATTTGTCCAGAGTAATTCTGAGAATTCCAGCCCAGTGAGCCTTACGTCAGTGCCTGGTAAACTGGTTGAAACAAGAACTAAACCAGAATTCTAAATCAGCTGTATGAGAATGATGGGGAAAAAGTCCAACTAGCACAGCTGGAAAAGAAAACTGTGGGTATGTCTACACTTAAACCTCTACAGCAGTGCAGCTGCACCACTGCTGCTGTGGGACTTCAGCATAGACACCACCTATGCTGAGAGGAGGGATTCTCCCATCGTCATAGTAACCCACCTCTCCCAAAGTTCGTAGCTAGGTTGATTATTCCATTGACCTCGCGCTGTCTACACCAGGGGTTAGCTTGGTATATAAACTACATCTCTCAGGGGTGTGGATTCACACTCCTGAAAAATGTAGCTTTACCAATATAAATTCCTAGAATAGACTAGGCTTGTGTCTCACTAATCTATTAAATGTCATTGAGTTTGTCAGTACAGTATGGCACAAAGGAGAACCCAATGGCATAATTGACGTGGACTGTCAAAGTCTTTGAAAAAGTTCCTCACAAAAAGTTTTTAAGGAAACTAAGGCTGTCTACACTACCACTTATGTCTGCAAAACTTATGTCACGCAGGGTGTGAATATTCCACCCTCTAAGCAACATAAATTACACTAGCATAAGTGTTAGTGTGCAAAGCAAAGCACTATGTTGGTGGGAAAAACTCTCCTGCCCGCATAGCTACCACCGCCCGCTGGAGGTGAATCATTATGCCGATGGGAGAACTCTCTCCCGTCGGTACAGAGTGGCTAGACTAGAGATCTTACAGTGGCACGGCTGCATCAGTACAGCTGTAGCGTTAGAAGCTCTGTAGTGCAGACGTAGCCTAAGTCATCATGGGGTGAGAGGTAAAGTATTGTCCTGGATCAGAAACCCGCTAAATGACAGAAAACAAAGAGCAATTTTCATATGGAAAAAGGTTAGCAGTGGGGTGCCTCAAAGACGGGTATTAGGACTGGTGTTTAGTCTATTTCAGCGGTTCTCAAACTGTGGGTCAAGACCCAAAAGTGGGTTGCGGCCCTGTTTTAATGGGGTTGCCGGGAGTGGCTTAGAGTTGCTGGGGCCTGGGGCCGAAGCCCGAGTCCCACTGCCTGGGGCTGAAGCTGAAGCCTGAGGGCTTCAGCCCTGGGCACTGCGGCTCAGATTACAGCCCCCCTGTTTGGGACGAAAGCCCTCGGGCTTCAGCTTTGGCTCTGCCCCCACCCCCAGGGGGCGGGGCTCAGCCAGGCTCAGGCTTCGGTCCCCCCTCCTGGGGTCATGTAGTAATTGTTGTTGTCAGAAGGGAGTTGTGGTGCAATGAAGTTTGAGAACCCCATGGCTATTTATCAGTGACTTGGAACAAAGGATAAGCCCTAAAGTGGCAAAATTTGTAGATGATACAATTATTTAGGATACCAAAGGAGTCTGAGTTATTTCAGAGGCACCAAGCTTGGATAATGTGATGGCTGATGAAATTCAGTGTTGATCAATGTGAGGTAATGCACATTACAAGGATAAATAGACCGATGCATGCAGGTTATTGGCTTTAAAATACTCAGCAAAAAGACCTGGGCATCACTGTGGACACCTCTGTGAAGAGCTCTGCTCAATGTGCAGCGGTATTTAAAGCATGAAGTGTCAGGATGCACAAAGAACAGGACAGAAAATCTCACTTATATACATCCTTATCTGTACTGGTCACCCTATCTCAGGAAGGATATGACAGAGACAGGCAAAAATAATGATTAGAGCCCTGAAGGCAAAGCCATGTAAAAAGTGATTGAAAGAGACGGGACATTTTAGTTTAGATAAGAAACGGTGAGTGAGTGAGAGAAACTGGGTTCTCAGCCCTACCTTCCCTCCTACTACTAGAACAAGAGGATACTCAACTAAATTGAAAGGTAGCAAATTTCAAACTATAAGAGGAAATACTATTGTTTACATGATGCATAATTAGCCCGTGGACCTCCTTGCCACAAGCTAGCATTGAGGACAAGAGTTTAAAAGAAATAAAACGAAAGGACATTTATATGGCAAATAAGAACATGAAGTTTTACATTGAGTAGGGTTAAAACAAAACAGACAATCAAAGAAAAACCCCAAATGGACAAAGGACTCAGAAAGGCCCAGGCACTGATAGAGAAATGCAAATATCCAGAGTTGTGATAATTATCAAAAACACAAGCATACTGGAAGGGAGAGAAACCCCCTCCTGCTACAGGGCAAAATCCAAACGCTGATGGGGGTCACGAAGAATTCGAGGGAACTCTCCCTGGGAGCAGATTCCTCTATCATTGGGGTGACGGGACTGGGTGGGAGGGGGGTGGAGCCCACATCCAATAGCACAGGAGAGCAAATGGGCAGAGTGACTCTGTAGCAAGCAGCATGATGACATCATCTGCCACCATGTCCCTGGCCACCTTCTGCCTAGCAGGTCACACCGGGGGTGTTAAGGACTACAGCCAGCTCACAGCCTGGGCACAGTGCTGGCTACAAACAGAGTGAGCCAAACCCGCTCCCTCCCCCGGCTGTGTGGAAGCAACAAATCCCCTGTGAGTTCAGTGAGTGGGGTTTGGGTCTGTT
>NW_020680504.1:0-3781 GCF_002925995.2 Terrapene triunguis
CCTGGGCTCTCAGTCTACAATCTCTCTTCATGTGCCCTTCTTGATGATAGTAATAACAAATTAAAAGTCCTCTGGACCCCCCTTTATTGGGTCCCACTCTACCAATGAACCCTTGTCCTCTTCCTCGGCCTCTGCCGACACCAGGCTCTGCTCCCTTCAATACAGCCACCAACCTTCTTATATTCCCTTTTTTCTTCCTTCACCCTCTCAGCCTTTCGTCGGGCTTCTCACCCATTAAACACTCTGGTGGCAATAGCCACTATCTGAGAGAGAGAGGCATCCCTGCAAATCCTTCCACATCATTTAATCTCCACCTTGTATCTTCTGCAGCCTGGTCTCTAAACAATCCTCTTATCACTGGCATATTTGCCACTGCCTCAGGATCTAGACTCCCAAACAACCTAGCAGCTTTCATCAGTCTTTCAAAATAGTCTGAGGGGTGTTCATCTGGGCCTTGATGGACAGAAGTTACTTTACTCCAATTAGTAGTTCTCTGCCCAGCCTTCTTAATTCCATTTAAAATTACAGCCTTGAAAGAGGTTAATTTATATTGTTCTCCAGCATTGTTGTAATCTCAGTTAGGATCACCCCCAGTTACATCTCCTGCTGTCAGGGCATTCCGTCCTGGTGGCGGTGGGGGTAAATCACCTATAGACTTCTGAGCTCGACTGAACACTTGTTTCCTTTCTTTCAATGTCCTATGTACAGATTCTGGGTTGTCCCTGACCCTTGGGGTGGTAATCTTTCAATTCAATAGGTCACTGATAGAGAAAGGAGTGTGGACATAGTGGTTAACAACCTGACCCTCTCCGGTATGAACAGGGTACTGTTTTAAGGGCAATTGGAGTACCGGAGGGTCCTGTCCTTCTTGTTTAATTAACTTGAAATTGACGTCTCCAGGAACACACTCGGGAGACTAACTCCATGAGCTGGTCGAGGAGTCGTGCAGACTTCGCCTGCGAATGTGGCTTCAGGTATTATAGGCCACTGGCAGATCAGGATACAATGTGGCTCGGGGTCGGGATAGGGTTAGAGGCAGATCCTACACTGGTGCAGAGGCGGTCCCTGGGACCACCCAATTTACCTGAACGGGAAGGGGTTGAGGGGACGCAGCTGGTGGGGGAACAGGCCTATAGTCATCTTCCTCTACTCTACACTGCTGGTAAGGAGGAGGTTTAGTTTGTTGTAACATGAGAGTGCACTCTTTATCTTTGCAAATTGGAGCAGCGCTATAAAACAAATACAAATAATTCATTCGTTCTGGTCTTAAATCTTCCAGGATGTTTCTCAAGGTTTTGAGGCGAAGTCTTCCCCAATTCCTGAGAACACATCCCAGAAGTGTGCCGGCATCGAATTTCCCCTGACAATTTCCCATGTCAGGTCTAAGTGACTCCTAAATTCCCTGCTTCAGTTCTCCACCATCCGCAGTGTTACCGAGAACAAAGCCCTGGAGTCAGTGACGGTTTCCTTTATGTCCCGGGGAGACCACCCAGCCTATCCAGTCAGCCTCTGTTCCTGCCTGGGTAATCTCCTGTCATCCGAAACTTGTTTTTATACTGGGCTGGCACTCTAAAAGTGTTTAACTGCCAAATGGATGTCCCAGTAATTTCACCGAGGCTGTCCCAAGGAAACCGTCGGGTCTAAGACCCCCGTGTACACATAACATAAAACAGAGACAATTTACCCGTCTCCTGATGAGGCCTCTTCCAACGCGATCTGTCTCGTTGCTTGTGGTCCGTCTCTCAGAGTCCTCCTTATCGTCCCCGCCAGGGCCAACTCCCAAGACAATACAACCCAAGGTAAACTCACCGCGGCGCGCGCTGGTCCTTCTCGAGGGAGGGGCCCCGGAGCGGTTCCGAGCTGGAGAAGTCCCTTCGTGGTCGCCAAAACGGTCATAGAAGTTTCTATGACACCCCTGTACGGGGAGATTTTGGCAAACCAGTAAAGTGCCTGAAACCACTATGGCTTATTGCTAAAAGCAGCCTAGTCAGCAGTCTCAGCTTGACCAAGGCAGGAGGGGAGGGGGTTTGGGTGCCACAGAAAGGGCAGCTTGACCCCGCGTCCTTCCTGATAAGAATTGTGTTGAAGTTGCTGATGCGTGCATTTTAGAAGAGCAGGATGTGCCCCAGGAATGTCTATTGGGGCCTCAAGGCTGCAAACTCTGGAAAAACCCACACCTGGTTAATCAATAATCAGAACTCTTGCCTGACCATTGAAACTGCTTACTTAACAAGTTTTCTTCAAGGGACATGTCATTATATTCCTAATTTATAAATAAGGGGGAAAAGTTTGAGGTAGTTGGACTCGTTTGGGACTCTTTTGGGACTTGTTTGGACTCTCCCTCTGGATACATCTTGCGGTCCCCACCGGCAGACAGAAGATTTGGCCGCCTGCCGCTGTGTCACTCGAGAGCCACACTCAGCTTTGGTAATTATCAAGGGTTGGGGGTGTTTTACTAACCTGTTGCGGACGTGTGTAAGTGCTTGAGACTAAGTAAAGTTTAGCTTTAAGTGAAAGCTCTTTTGTGTTGTCCGGTTTGTACCACCATGTACCGGTCGGACGGCCGTGTCTCCCGATTTATTTCCTGACACCACCTTGCACAGAGTAAAAGTTACCAAGAGCTTTGGGTTGAAAGAACCCCGGGTAACACCCCTGGACAGGGAAGCACAGAAAAAATCTGCCTTCATTACTGCTTTGGTCCTTTTTGGGTTTAAAGTATCAGCTTTTGGGTTAATTAATGCAGGAGCCACACTTCAGAGGCTCCTTAATAAAGTGTTCTCCAGGTTACAAGACTGTGCTCAGGCCTATATCAGTGACATTGCAAACACCAGCCATCCCTGGACAGCTCGTAAGAGCCACTTGGGAACTGTGCTGAAGAGTCTCACAGCAGAAATGTCAGAGTGTACGATGGTGCAAAAGGGCCAAAGTCCCTTATCTAGGTCATTGGGTTGGAGGGGCTAGATTTGCCCAGAGCCATTGAAAGTTGAATCCTCTGTTAACTGGCTTGTAAAAGCAAGTTTAGTTTGTTATAGGCTCAGCAAACGATTACCGTTGGTTTGTGAAAGGTTTCAGCAACAGTGCATCTGCAATGACGCCTCTGCAAAACGACACAGCCTGGCCAAATGATTTGGGCTTCCGCCTGTGAGAAGAGCTTTGGTGAAGTAAAAAATTCGGTCAGAGAAGCTGGTTGTGGCCAGTCCAGACTTTGGCAAGGTATTTGGCCTGTGCACTGGTGCATCCAACACAAGTCTAGGAGTCGTCTAATGCAAGCAGGTGGAGATTTCTATTGCTTTCTTAAGTAAAAACCTGACCCCACTGAACAGAATGACCCTGTCATAGAAAGAGAGTGTTCTGCAATTGTGTGGCCCATCAAGGATTCTCCTAACAGCCTTCTCTCCATTGGTAAGGCTCCACAGAACAAAAGGTATCAACTCCAGACTGGTCTGCTGATATTAGCGCTGCAAGAATATGATGTGCGAATTGTACGTATTCCAGGCAAGGAAAATGCAGTGTCCGATGCACTGTCAGGCAAGGAGGTTCTGAACTGATGCCTTCAGATTAGCCAGTGGATAGCCCTACTGCATCAATGTAAGGGGTGCATGTGACCCGTGGACCTCTTGATGGCAACTGGCAGACAGGACGGGGGGCACAGGGTTTTACAGGAATCCTCTGGATTGGATATGTAAGCAGAGTCAGGATGAGCTCTACCCTGACATCTGGTGGTGAATTATGGTGAGTGTGGAAAAGAACTCCAGGGGCTGATCTTATTTGCATAGGCACA
>NW_020680505.1:0-8767 GCF_002925995.2 Terrapene triunguis
TAGGGCGCACAGGCTACAATCCGGCCCCAGAGCGGGGGACTGGCTCAATGGGTGGAGAATGGGATGCGGGGCCTTTCCCCTCTAGGAGACGCTGGCTCCATTCAGCCTAAGGGCCAGGGCCTGGCTGTCTTGTCCCCGATCCACCCTGTCAGGACACACTCCGTTGCTGTGGGGAGCGTGTCAGTTCTCAGCTCCCCGGTGGGTGCGGGAAGGGACCCCTCAGACTGCACCATACTCACAGCCCTCTCCTTCATCCTCAACCAGATCGTTCACCATACGGATGAATTTGGACAGATTGTTATAGATGAACTCCTGCAGATCCTGCCACTGCTTTGGGGTCAGGCCCTGCTGGGCCCAGGGCTGCAGGAAGCGGATCTCGCAGGTGCTGCAGTCCAGGGAGTGGGTCTCCAGGTCGCCCAGCAGGGCCGTCCACTCCATGTCCGTGGAGCTGGCGTTGTGGAAGGTGATGGTTTGGAGCAGCCGGAGGGTGAGAGACCCTGTGGGGACAGGAGGGGAGGCTGTGGGGAGGGGAGAGAAAACATATGGAGGATAAAGCAGGTGGGGAGAGAGATAAATGAGTCTGTCTCCTTAAAGCTCCCTGCTGACCCCTAACCCGCCTCCCCCCTCCTCCTACACCCCCAGCAAGGGTCACTAGCCCAGCGTGGTGCTGCCCCATCCTGGCATTACACCCCCCCACCCTCTCAGTAGCAAAAAGGGAGGGGGGTCCCCTCTTACCGGCCAGAGCCCCCCATGCCCAGGGCAGGAGCAGCAGAGGGAGCAGCATCCCGGCAAGGGAATACGGGCTCAGGAAGATGACAGGGCAGCGGGACGAGGGGTCCAGGATGCCAATGTGCTTTCAGTTCCGCCGCAGCCCACATCCCTCTGCCAACTTCTCCTTTTGTCTGTCTCTGCTCAGCTCTATGCCCGCAGCTGCCAGCCCTAAGCCAATGAGGGCAGAGTGAGTCGGGGAGCGGGGGCAGCGCGGGAGGGGGATCCCAGGCAGCAAGAGCAGAACCAGGGCCTGTCCCGACGCCTAAGGTCAGTGTGTGTGAGATGCCCCCCCTCCACCTCCTCCAGCTTGGGTACCGCTGCTCCTAGCAGAGCCCCTAGCGCCGCCCTGGGGCAATGGGGAGCCCTGACTGCCCGGGGACAGCGCCCCGCGCTCAGGCCAGATTCACACACAAACAAACCAGGCAGGGACCTAGCCCCTGAATTGGTGGGGGGTGGTCCTAAAATTACAGGCCAGGGTCCCCCTCCTCACCCCGCCCAGGGGCTCCGCCTGTCCCCAGCTGCCCCCTCCGACCTGGCACCGCACCCCGAACCTGGCCTGGCGTGGGGGAGGGGGGTGACTTGGGGGGTGGTAGAAAGCAAACCTGCCCAACCCCCACCCCGCAGCGGGGTCCTGTCCCATAGCCCCTTCCTCTCCCAATAGCCCCCCCTCCATCCTAATGGCCCCTCCCCCTCCTTGCCCCTTCCTCTCCAATAGCCCCTCCCTCTCCATCCCCATAGCTCCTCCCTCTCCCAGTGGCCCCTCCCTTCCAATGGCCCCTCCCTGCCCGCTTTCCTATTAGCCACACTCCTGCTCCCTGCCCCTCCCTCCCGCTCCTTAGCCCCTCCCATTCAGTGGCCCCGCCTCCTTATCCTCCTCCCTGGCGCATGCCGCTCCCAGGCTCCTCCTTTCCCTCCCTGGCTCGGGCGGGACAGCCAATCAGAAGGAGCCATCCTTTCTGAGTGTCACTAGTTGCCGGGCAGAGTCAGCTGGGGGGCACGAGGGAGGATTCGCGGCTATAAAAAAGGGCGGGAAACGGGCGGGGAAGCGCCGCGAGGCGACAACAGCCGCTGAGAGCGCGAGCGGGGAAGGGCCAGCTGCCCCCTGAGGGCGGAGGGGGCGTGACCAACTGTCACATGAGGGAGGGGGAGGGACCAACTGTCCCCTAGAGGATAGGCGGGGGCAGGCCAACTGTCACCTGAGGGGGCAGGGCCAACTGTATCCTGAGGGACAGGAGGGGGGCCAACTGTCACCTGAGGGAGTGAGAGGGGCCAACTTTCACCTGAGGGTTAGGAGCCAACTGTCACCTGGAGTCCTGGCTCCCAGCCCCCGTTCTAACCACCTGGCCCCACTCCCCTCCCAGAAGCAGGGAGAGAACCCAGGAGTCCTGGCTCCCAGCCCCCATTCCCCTCCCAGAGCCGGGGAGAGAACCCAGGAGTCCGGGCTCCCAGCCCCTCGCCCCACCCCGCGCTCAAACCTTCTCAGCCCCGCTCTTCCCCTAGCTGTGGGACAGAGAACCCAGGAGTCCAGATCCCTGTGCCATTGTTCAGTTCGGGTCTGTGCAGAGCCTGGCATAACTAGGGCGCTGATCTGTGCTGCACCTGGCACCACAGGGGCCCCGATATTTTTCAGGAGATCTGTGTAGTGCCCGGGGGCCCCTCCATTTGCTATGGCTGCAGTTTCTATGGCTCGGGGCTCTGTCTGCACTTGAGCTCTTGGCGAGAAACAGGAAATTCAGCAACGTTCACGGCCACAGCTTTTGCAAAGGCAGCAGCACGTAGGGTGGGGTGTGATTTACAATCAGCGACAGAAGTGTCGGAGTCAGGGCTGTGTGCAACACACAAATCTGACCACGGTTTCTGTCCCGCGAGCCGGAGTTGATCTTCAGGCGCTCAGCTTTCAGTGCCAAAAAATACTTATAGCCTTCAGGAGTGCAAAGAAATTTCTCCAAACCAGGGCGGGTGGGACCCACACCTGAGTCTGCAGAGACCCCGAGCTGGTCGCTCTGAGAGGGGGGATGAACTTTAAGCAGATCTGAGATAACAAGGATTGGGACCAAAAGATCTTTTGTACAGTTTCAAGCCTTCTTTGACAAGTTGGAATCCCGGGGAACCATAGGTAATTAGGGCAACTTTGAAACAGGTTCATCACTGGTACTTAGCTATTTTAGTCTGCAGAAGAGAAGAGTGAGGGGGGATTTGATAGCAGCCTTCAATTACCTGAAAGGGGGTTCCAAAGAGGATGGAGCTCAGCTGTTCTCAGTGGTAGCAGATGACAGCACAAGGAGCAATGGTCTCAAGTTGCAGTGGGGGAGGTCCAGGTTGGATATTAGGAAACACTATTTCACTAGGAGGGTGGTGAAGCACTGGAGTGGGTTACCTAGGGAGGTGGTGGAATCTCCTTCCTTAGAGGTTTTTAAGGCCCGGCTTGACAAAGCCTTGGCTGGGATGATTTACTTGGGGATTGGTCCTGCTTTGAGCAGGGGATTGGACTAGATGACCTCCTGAGGTCTCTTCCAACCCTAATCTTCTATGATTCTATACGAATTAACATAAGGCATGTTCCTCCACCACTTCAAAGAGAGATGAATACCGAGATATCCCATGTTTACAATTCATTTAAATGCTAGGATGTTCTTTTGATCTCTGAATTATCAGAATACATCATAGACAAGGACTGTTGATTACATTGTTCACCACTACCGGTATATATGTAAATACACAAAACCACAAACATTATCTTCACATATGTCTTTAAGGGTTGAATTTGAGTAATTTATTTTGCAGGATGCTTAACCCTTTCTGGCCAAGCGTCACAGCTGGAATGGCTTGTTTTGATCCAACTGCTTAAAATGTTTCATTTCCAAACAGAACCTGTTTTAGAACTTTACATTCCACCCAAATTTCCAATTTCTCACCCATATGTCCTGGTTCAGAAGAAAAACAAGTGTTAAAAAATAGATGGAAAGTCTATTTTTTAAACATCTGAACTGGGAACACTTGAAATTCCATCCAAGATCCTTGCTCGTGAACAGCATTATTTTCCAGCCTCCTATCACCTTCTCTACTGCAATCTCTCCTCCCACAGGAGTCTCACTCTACAATGTTTTTGAAACAAACACATCTGCACTTGGAAAAAAGTCAGAAGCCTTAAAAAACTCTCCCCATTGTTTCCACTAGAAATTTCCTCTCAGCAATGTGTGTCGTACATTCACAAGACATATATATTTCCTAGTGCAAAATGTTTATTTAAATAACATTGAAATATTTGTAAGGAAAAGAAAATATGTTCCATAAATGTAACTACGACTGGGGTGGAGCATATCAGTGAGCTATTACATATAGATATAAACATACACACATACACAAATATATATATATATATACACACACACACAAACACAACTTTTTGTCCACAAGGAAAAATATTTTCCATAATGATTTTTTCTGAAAATATTTGTAAAGAGAAACATCTTCCCCAAAGTATTTTCCTTTTTAAAATGATATAGTTTTTGTCAACAAGACCAGTTCACAAAGATATTTTTTCTGTTCAAAGCTCTTTCTGCACTGGAAGAACATTTCCCAGCAGACAGCTTTCATTAAAAATGCTTCATTTAAAACACATTGAAATAACATTTTATCACAAGTTATTGTTCCCCAGAAATGTTTGATTTCACAGAACCGTTGTGACGGTGCTGCCCGTGGGAGCCAGCTGAGGTCACTCAATCAGGGTGAACTGCAAACCAAACGGGGCAGACAAACCCCAAAAGCTGGTGGATATTCCAATACTTAGATTTACCAAGCTAGCACAAAACAGCTTCTACAGTACCTCACTGGTTACTCAGAAGTCCAAACAACGCAGTTCCCTTAAAGTACCCAGCCTCAGGCCTCCGTCCAGACACACGTCAGATATGATGATGATTACTGAAAATCTTACTTCATCATATAAAAGAAAAGGTTCTTCCAATCCCAAAGGATCAGCCACATACCCAGGTTCAATTATAACTTAGATCTTACCCAAAATACACGCTATAGTCAATTCTTATTAACTAAGCTAAAATTTATTAAAAAAGAAAAGGGAGAGAGTGTTGGTTAAAAGATCAATATACAGACAGACTTGAATTCAATTCTTGAGGTTCAGATACATAGCAGAGGTGAGCTTGTAGTTGCCAAAAGTCCTTTTAGATATAGTCCATAGGTTATAGTCCAATGTCCATATTCAAGGTGACTCCAGTCAGTGACTAGGGATCTCAATCTTTGTGGCTTAAGGTTTCCCCCTCTTGAAATCCAAAGCAGATCTGAGATGAAGTAGGATCATGTCCCAGGGTTCTTATATATTTCCAGCAGCCTTTCGGCCTGAGAAAACAATAGGCTTAATTCTCCTTCTCTCAAACATCCTGGCAATTAGCACAGGGTAATTTATCCATTAGACAGTTCAGATACAGGTTACCTTAACCTTCAAAGAGACATAGGCTAGGTCTACACTACCGCGGGGTTCCGACCTAAGATACGCAACTTCAGCTACGTGAATACCGTAGCTGAAGTTGCGTATTTTAGGTCGGCTTACCTGGCGGTGAGGACGGGGGAAAGCCGACCGCTGCCGCGCTGCCGCCGACTCCGCTGCCGCCTCTTGTCGAGGTGGATTTCCGGAGTCGACGGCAGAGCGATCAGGGGGGATCGATTTTACCGCGTCCTCACGAGACGCGGTAAGTCGATCCCCGATAAACCGATTGCTACCCGCCGGATCGGCGGGTAGTGAAGACGTAGCCTAAGAGACAATAATACTATTTCACTCAAGTATTATCACAAATGTTAATATTCCTTTTTTGATCTTTGAATTTAAAACTATAGCAATAGACAAGACTTGTTTGCTTACATCACAAGCCCTGAGCAAACATCTACCCTTTTACCTCTAACAATGCAGACTTACATTTCAAAGCTCTATTCATTGACATATCTTCCTAACCAGTTCGACAGTTCACCCATGGGTCAGGTCAGTCTGAGTTAATTAACTCATTCTGGCCCTGTCACCTTTCAATGAAATATTATTTTACACTCATAACATCACAACTGTTTCTAAATAAGCCAAGGAAAAAGTTGGCGCCAGATCTCAGCTGGTGTCAAATGGCTACTCCTGCACTGACCTCAGTGGGGTCGGTAATGAGAGTCTGTAAATCAGTTCCATTGACGTCAGAAGAGCTACAGACGATAGACACCAACTAGGGGTCTGGCCCCATTGACTCCGATGGACCTATGGCTGATTGACACAAGCTGGGGCCCTGGTCCCATTGCTTCCAATGGATCTACAACCGATTGACCCCGTTTGCTGACTGCTTCTCCTGCGCTCTCTCTCTGCCTCCTTCTGCTGCTGCGTTCTCCTTGGGTTTCTGTGTCTTCTCCCTCTGCTGCTGGACAGGACAAGACACTCTCCTGCTGCTCCATCAGCTCTCCATTCGGTTGTTGGACAGATGGGCCACTCAGGGAAGCTTCTCTGTTTTTTCCCCTTTTCTTCACCGTCCATTTGCTCTCCACTTACCCCTTGGCTGTCTGCTGACACACTGACTTTTATATTGACCCATCAAGACTTTCTTGAGCATGACAACTGCCCACATTCCAACCGGTCCGTTCTATTTTCAGTCTGCCACCATGGTTTACCTCAGAGTTATGATCTGCTGACCTTTCCCCTACTTTGGTTTTCCTGCAAATTCTATTTTTAGAGCTATGTGACCTGCAGCTTCAAATAGAGGAGTGACTCTTGCTAACTTAAAATGGAAGCTAGGGATACAAAATGGAGTCTGGGGAATTTCTCTGGTATCAGCATCATCCACTCAGGATTTTGACCTGCAAGTTATTGCACGTTGTTTCTCACATTTAGGCAAAAAGGGAAGCAGCTTAGAGGGTAGCATAAGTAAGTCTCAAAATTCAGGCTCAGGAGTTCATCATTTTCTGGTGCATTTCTCAAGTGAGTTCGGTCTCCATATTTTTCAAAGGGGAAGTGTATTTGTTTCATGACTAAAGAGGAACTGACAGATTTGCGAACACTTCAGCTGTGTCTGTAACAACCTGATGTTCCAGGAGAGGAGAAGTGGAGGGGAGGCCAGGAGGCCACAACTGTAGCTCAGAGTTTGAAAGGTCTGACTCAGGAGTATGGGAAGCCAGGGGCTGGGATTGGCTCCGCACTTCCTGGATGTGGGCTGAGAGATGGGCAGGAAGTTCCTCGGTCACTAGAAAACTGGATTTGAGCCTGAAGGGGAAGCTAACGTAAATTGTGGTGAATCAAAATTCTAGTGAAACCCTCCAGTGCCACTGGGTCATGGCCCCACTGGGGACTCATTTCCTGGGGCTGCCGGCCCCATCCCTGAGCCATTTACCTTTCTTATTCCTCAGGCAGACGAGCAATCCCAGGACCATGAAGACCAACCCCATCACAGAGCCCCCGACCCCAGCCACCATCTTGCCCTGGCAGAGTCAGTCTGTGCTTCTGTGAAAACAAGAGCACGGGTGGTCCGGGCTCAGCCCAGCTTCTCCTTCCCTTTGTCACGTCCCCGCTGTCTGCCCCCGGGGTGGGGATGGGGATCTGACCCAGGCCCATCCCCTGAAGGGGCTCCACAGAGCTAGGGGTGCCCTGTGGGGCTCAGGGATTGCCCCACACTCATAGGCTCTTACCCCAGTGTACGGTGAGGGGGCCCCGCAGGCTGATGTGCTCCACCTGGCAGGTGTAGACGTCCCGGTGCCGGGGAGTCATCGCCAGCATCACCAGGATCTGGAAGATCCAGTCTTCATTGTCAAGCAGCTCCGTGGACACCACCCCGGCCGTCTGCTCTTGCTTGTTCTCGAGAGGTACTTGATTTCAATCCCCGAGAGGTAAAACCCCGTCATGGAGGAAAGTCCTAGAGCTGGGCACAGATCCAGCCCCGAGGTCCATGTCCCCAGGAGAGGGGCTGAACCCCATGACTGGGCCAGTGCCGCCCCCTCAGGCTCTGGAGTCAGCAATGCCCCTGGAATGAGAGAGCAGAGGGGATGGGTTATGGGGTTTTAACGGCCCCACCCCCACCGCAGAGCAGGAGAGGACTCACCTGCGTCTGCGGACTCACCTGCGTCACCGATGTGGCGAGGGGCGGTTCGTCCATCATGGGCGCCGACTCGCCTTGGGGAGGGAGGGTCCCGGAATCGATGAATTGATGAGTCGTTCACCTGGCAACAAATGGGGGAGGGCGGGGAATGGAAACCGGAAGGGGAGGCAAGCGAGGGCCGGAAGTGAAGTGGAATATTGGCTCTATATAAATCCATGGGATGCCCACACCTTGAATACTGCATGCAGATGTGGTCGCCCCATCTCAAAAAAGATAGATTGGAATTGGAAAAGGTTCAGAAAAAGGCAACAAAAATGATGAGAGGTATGGAATGGCTGCCGTATGAGGAGAGATTAATAAGACTGGGACTTTTCAGCTTGGAAAAGAGGCAACTAAGGGGGGATATGATAGAGGTCTATAAAATCATGAGTAGTATAGAGAAAGTAAATTTACTCCTTCTTATAATACAAGAACATGGGGCCACCAAATGAAATTAATAGGTAGCGGGTTTAAAACAAACACAAGAAAGTATTTTTTCATGCAATGCACTGTCAACCTGTGGAACTCCTTGCCAGAGGCTGTTGTGAAGGCCAAGACTATAACGGGGTTCAAAAGGGAGCTAGATAGATTCGTGGCAGATCGGTCCATCAATGGCTGTTAGCCAGGCTGGGCAGGGATGGTGTCCCTAGTCTCTGTTTGCCAGAAGCTGGGAATGGGCGTCAGGGGATGGATCACTTCATGATTCCCTGTTCTGTTCAATTCCTCTGGGACACTTGGCATTGGCCACTGTTGGAAGACAGGACACTGGGCTAGATGGACCTTTGGTCTGACCCAGTATGGACGCTTTTATGTTCTTATGTAAGTGGCCACAATGGGGCATTTGCCCTCAGTTTTGGTGCAATGTCCTACAGGAAACAGGAAGCCGC
>NW_020680506.1:0-1238 GCF_002925995.2 Terrapene triunguis
ACCAGACAAGCCTGATGTTAGGGTGCCAATGCCTGAGATGATGGGGCGTCCAGGATTTCCAGGTTTATGGATCTTGGGTAGCAAATAGAATGTCCCTGGTCAGGGTTTTAGGCATGTGTCTGTACAGATTTGTTCCTGTGCTTTGTCAGGGAGTTTTTTTAGCAGATGGTGTAGTTTCTTTAGGTAATCCTCAGTGGGATCAGAGGATAATGGCCTGTAGAATGTGGTGTTAGAGAGCTGTCTAGCAGCCTCTTGGTCATATTCCAATTTATTCATGATGACGACAGCACCTCCTTTGTAGAACAGAGCTATCTAAAGTGTCAAAGGAGAAACTTAAGCACAGAGAGAAGTAGATTGTCCTTTCTTTCCTCTCTCTGAAGAAACTGGAATGTTTTTAAGGCAGAGACAATTTGTCTGTCCTCCCCGCAACCTCTCTCGCTCTCTCCTGAAAACATGTTGCAATGTTGTACAGAACTGTACAAAACATGTACAGAAAGCTATTCATAATGATATACCTTGTTACAATAGGTTTCAGAGTAGCAGCCGTGTTAGTCTGTATCCGCAAAAAGAACAGGAGTACTTGTGGCACCTTAGAGACTAACAAATTTATTAGAGCATAAGCTTTCGTGGACTACAGCCCACTTCTTCGGATGCATATGGGCATGAAGTGGGCTGTAGTCCACGAAAGCTTATGCTCTAATAAATTTGTTAGTCTCTAAGGTGCCACACGTACTCCTGTTCTTCTTGTTACAATACAGCGATAAAGTTTTCAACATTTGAAAAAGACCTTGCTTGATTTGTGTCCACATTTAAAATAGAGATTTCGTAATGGTACAAAATAGTGACAGGAGTGACCCAGTCACCACAGCTAGTAACCACTGGACCAGGGGATGGCAAAGGTGAGGTAGCAAATTGCGACAGTGCAGCACAAAAGAGAACACCCATAGGTATCTGTAACTGCTACCTGTAGCAAAATCTGTCGGTAGCAGTTGTTGATGCTACAAGAAAGACAGAAAAACCTCCCTCTCCCAATTCCCTACTTTGGGTGCACTGAGCAGGCTCACCCGAACTGAGCATGCCCAGTGACCTTCGCTGTTGCCACTGCCCTCTCTCTGCCCTTACTTCTCCTTCTGATTTGCTGCCTCCTCTTTGGAGGGGTTTAAAAGGATTAAGGGGCGGCAAATCGCAGCGGGGGAGCTGTCAGGGTCTGAGCAGGGGGCAGAAATGTACTGGCCGGG
>NW_020680507.1:0-4465 GCF_002925995.2 Terrapene triunguis
CACGAAAGCTTATGCCCAAACAAATTTGTTAGTCTCTAAGGTGCCACAAGGACTCCTCGTTGTTTTTGCCTTCCTAGTGTTATTCTGACCGGCCAGCAGGTGGCAGTGCTGAGCAGCACAAGGCCCTGCCAGCAGAGGTGGTGGTAGCACATTGGGATATTTGGGGGTGCCCCCCAACACATACTAATAATGAACGGGCCCCCTGGAGGTGCTCGGGGTGCTAAGCAATTGCTTGGTCTGCTCATGCCTATCGCTGGCTCTGCCTGCCGGCCTCCCAAGGCACTGAGCACTGCCTTAAGCTGTCCTGTTCCCTCACCTGGGAGGAGCTGGAGCCTGGGCCTGGCGCCGGAGCCGGGAGTCAGCCAGCGAGCGGCTCCCTTGGACTGCTCGGCTGCGTGTGAGGTTGGCGTCCTACTGGCTGCTCCTTGTGTGCCATTAACTTGTCCTGTTCCCTCTCAGCTCCTGGATCAGTGCTTGGCTCCCGACACCTCAGGGGACGGCACCGGCTGCGATAACATGACCTGCATCATTATCTGCTTCAACCCACGCTCCACGCAAGCCCACACCGACAGTGGCAAACGGAAACTGGCAGCGGCAGAGGCCCAGGCAGCGGGGGAGGAGAACGACAGCAACAAGAAGGCCAAGCGGGACTAGCAGGCCTGGCCCAGAGACTTGTCGTGCGCTCCCCAGACTCGTTTCTTAAACAAGCTGAACTCGAGACTCCAAAGTCTCGTCCTTTTTTTTTAGCCTTAGCAGAGGCCTCGTTTGTCCGTGTCCTGGACAGGGGTGGGTGGGTTAGCCAGGGCATGTCATGTTGTTCATTTGTAACCATTCCAAAGAGTGAGCCAACAGCAGAGCTGCCGAGCGGGGCTGGCTGCAGATCCGCGGACACGGGAGCCCCGGCGGAGGTGAGTAGCGCATTAGTGGTTAGAGGATGGACATCCCAACATTGTCTCCATGTAGGTGTCGCCATTTTTTGTGCCTGTGACTATTCTGTTTGGAGGGGAAGAACTTTTTCACTGTTGAGGTTTTTTAATCTGCGCCCCCTTTATTTAAGGCCCGTTCTGTTTTTATTTGTGGAACAATCTGGCTCGGGTGCCACCGTTGCACCTCGCTCTGTTGTACACTTTCAATCAATACTTTTTCAAACTAAAAGCCCAGAAAACTTAGCCGCACCTTTGTCCTTGGTTCTTTCACGGGAAGTGGGGCGGGAAGTGGGGAGAACCAAGTCTATCTGTTTAATCTTTTAACCCTTTACAGGTTACGAGACCTTAGGAGAATGCGAGGCACTGATTGCATAGTGGCTGCCCCAACCCCGTACTGCCTTTCCTGTTGCAGCTGTACTCATGGACCTTGCTCCTGGTCTCCAGGCTCGGGCTCCCTCCCGTGACACCGCTGAGCCCTGGTCCTGCAGTGTTTGAGCAGAGAGCTGGCAGTGTTGTGGCGGGATGGCTTGGGGATGTGTAGAAATGGGCAGTAGGGACAAACCTCCTGAGCTCATTTGTCTTTACTGAGTCGCTGATTTGATCCCTGGGCCCAGGAGGCAAGACTGACACCCAAACACCTCAGGCCCCACCCAGCTCTCCTCTTCCCCTTCAGGGTGACAGCCGCACGATGCGCTGGGCGGGTGCCAGCGCTGCACCCATCTCTGGCAGCTTGTGTGCTTTGCACTGAGTGGGGCCTGAGAACCAAAGCACCTGGATTGGAAACAATCAACTGAAAACTCAGCTGCTCCTTGTTCCCTCTCTGTGCCCTTCCTTCCCCCGGGCCTTCTGCGTGGATCAGGATTGGGGGCAGAGTGAGGGGAAGGACTGATGGAGGAGTTTCCTACAGGCCGTTGCTGACGGGGGGGCTGTGGAGATGTTGGATCATCCAGTCCAGCTCCCTGCAGTCCCTCCCCAGGGCTCTCCGCAGTGATGGGGCTCTCGGCCCAGGGAGACGTTCGCTGCTCAGGAGGCGCCTGCATTGCCCCCCTGCCCAGCGTAGCTGTGCTCCCTCCAGCCGCCACTGAGCCACACTGCCCAGGTCGTCAGTCCCGCCCCCCAGCCCGTGAACGGCCTTTGTGCATCTCCGCTCCCTCCGGCTGCTCAGTCCCTTCTGCCTATGAAGGGACCAGAACGGAACGTGTTCCAGGCGCGGGCAGCGTATACAGAGGGGCTGTTCCCTGACTGCCCCTGGACAGGAGGCTTTTGAACTTGCAGCTAAAAATTCCACTGGCCTTTTTGCAGCTGTCTCATAGATACACAGATCTTTGAGGCCAGAAGAGGCCATTATGATTGTCTGATCTGATCTCTCGCATACCTCAGGCCTGAGCACCTCACCCAGTGATTCCTGCCACAAGGGGAGCTGAGCAGATCTCTTCGAAAGAGACATTCAGTCTTGCAGCTCCAAGAGATGGAGACTCCACCGATTCCTGTTGTAGTTCAGTGGTCTGTCACCCTCAATGGTAAAAGTAATTGGAGCCTGATTTCCAATTTTAATTTGTCTGACTTCAGTGTCCAGCCATTGGTTCTTGTTCTGCCTTTCTCTGTTTGATTGGAGAGCCTGTTAGTACCAGTATTTTCTCCTTAGACACCGTAATCAAGTCTCCTCTCAATCTTCGTTTTGATAAGCTAACCAGATTGAGCTCTTCCAGTCTCACTGTAAGGCATTTTCTCCAGCCCTTGGATAATTTGTCTCTCTTCTCTGCACTCTCTGATTTTTCAACCTCCTTTTTAAAATGTGGACCCCAGAACTGGATGCAGTATTCCATTACTGGCCTCACCAATGCCACATACAGTGGAAACATCACCTTCCTCCTCAAAGTCACTACTTCCCTGTGTGTACATCCAAGGATCGGATTCGGCCTTTTTCCCCAGTGCATCACGCTGGGAGCTCATGTTGAATTGCTTGCCCACTGTGACCCCTAAATCCTTTTCAGGGTCCCTGTTTTCCAGGATCCAGTCCCCATTCTGTACGTCTGGCCTGCGTTTCTTGTCCCTAGATGTATGACCTTGCATTGGGTTGTATTAAAATGCATTTCGTTGGAATGGGCTCAGTTTACCAAGCGATCCTCTGCGACTGCCCTGCCTCGTTGTCCTTCACCACTCTGCCAAGCTTTGTGTCGTTGCAGTGGTTTCCATAGTTCCCTCCAGATCACGGATGGAAATGTTAAACAGCATCAGAACTAGTACGGATCCCTGTGGAACTCCACTAGGAACACCCTCATTCCATGCCAGCTCTTAATCCACGAGAACACAGGAACGGCCGTACTGGGTCAGTGCCAAGTACTTCAGAGGGAGTGAACAGATCAGGACAATTATCAAGTGATCCCGGCCTGTCATCCACTCTCACTTTCTGGCAGTCAGAGGCCTAGGGACACCCAGAGCATGGGGTTGCGTCCTTGACCATCTTGGCCATAGCCATCGATGGGTCCGTCCTTCATGAACTTTTTTAAACCCAGTTACACTTTTGGCCTTCACAACATCCCCTGGCTTCGAGTTCCACAGGTTGATTGTGCGCTGTGTGAAGAAATACTTCCTTTTGTTTGTTTTAAACCTGCTGCCTATTAATTTCATTTGGTGACCCCTAGTTCTTGTGTTGTGTCATGGGTAAATAACACTTCCCCTTTCACTTTCTCGACACAGTCATGATTTTATAGACCTCAATCATATCCCCCCTTAATCATCTCTTTTCCAAGCTGAATAGTTCCATCTTTTAAATCTCTCCTCATAGGGAAGCTGATCCAAACCCCTAATCATTTTTTGTTGCCCTTTTCTGAACCTTTTCCAGTTCTCATACATCTTTTTTTTTTTTAGATGGGGCGACCAGAACTGCACGCAGTATTCAAGATGTGAACGTACCATGGATTTACATAGTGGCATTATGTTATTTACTGCCTTATTATCTATCCCTTTCCTAACGGTTCCTAACATTCTGTTCGCTTTTTTGACTGCCACTGCACATCGAGCAGATCTTTTCAGAGAACTATCCACGATGATTCCAAGATCTCTCTATTGAGATGTAACAGCTAATTTAGACCCCATCATTTTGTATGTAGAGTCGGGATTATGTTTTCCAATGTGCATTACTTTGCATTGATCAAGATTGAATTTCATCTGCCATTTTGTTGCCCAGTTCCCCAGTTTTGTGAGAACCATTTGTAACTCTTCACAGTCAGCTTTGGACTTAACTATCTGGAGTAATTTGGTATTGTCCATGAATTTTGCTACCTCACTGTTTGCCCCTTTTTCCAGATCATGTATGACTGTTGAATGGCACTGGTCCCAGTACAGAGCCATGGGGGACCCTGCTTTTTACCTTTCTCCACTGTGAAAACTGATAATTTATTCATAGATTCTTAAATTCATAGACTCTAGGACTGGAAGGGACCTCGAGAGGTCATCGAGTCCAGTCCCTTGCCCTCATGGCAGGACCATATACTGTCTAGACCATCCCTGATAGACATTTATCTAACCTACTCTTA
>NW_020680508.1:0-5087 GCF_002925995.2 Terrapene triunguis
GGATCTTTTACTCTAGCCGGTGGCATCCAAGTCATATTAGCAGTGGTCCGGGGAATGGGTGTGAAGGGGAGTCCCTGTTCTGCATTTACTGGAAATTGAGTACATACCCAGCAATTATTTCTATTTCCTAAAATACGAGTTTTAACCTCGTGGGAATAACTAATAAAAGCATTATCTTCATAAGCAGAAAATAAACTAAAAAGGCATAATAAAAACCATACAGTTGTCAGAATAAAAGGTCCTCTCATTTTTTCCGAGTCAATTTAAGTCTGATGTCTGAAAGAGGTAAGCTGGTCCACTGGTCAGAGGCAGTGTCCTCAGTGGTGGCAAGAGCTGCTGGTCCGTCACTGTGGTCCACTACGGCTGGCTTGACGTGGGAGTGGTGGATCCAGGATTTGCGTCCTTCCAGGAACACTGCAGTCTGGGTTGTTAAAAGAACCTGGTGGGGTCCAGTAAACCTCGGCTGGAGGGTGTCGCCACGAACGAACTTTTTGGCCCAGACGAAGTCCCCTGGTTGGAACGGGTGGATCTGTTCTTCCAGCGGCACGGTCTGGGAAAACTGCGAGGCTTTCCAAAGGGTACGGAGGCGAGCCTGTAGGGAGAGAAACTGGCACGCGGTCATATGATCCCCTCCCAATAGTGAAACATCAGCACGTGGTAGCGCCCTGCCTTTGAAAGGGGGGTGTCCATAGAGCAGTTCAAAGGGGGATAATCCCAATACACGGGTTGGGCGAGTACGAAGGTGAAACAGGACCAAGGGAAGTACCTGAGGCTACTTTAACCCTGTTTCCTGACAGTATTTAGCCAATGTAAACTTAAGCTCCCTATTCATACGCTCAACTTTCCCGCTAGACTGGGGGTGGTAGGGTGTATGAAAGGAGTGTGAAATGCCCAGTCCTTGTTCTAAACGGCCAAGGACATGACCAGTAAAGTGAGGTCCGCGATCTGAGTCAAGCACGAGAGGGATGCCAAAACGGAGTACAATGTCTCTAAGGAGAATCTTCGCCACTGTGGCAGCAGTACAATTAGCAGTAGGAAAAGCTTCGACCCAGGAAGTCAGAGGGCAAACCAAAACAAGGAGGTACTTTTTCCCAAAAGCCTTTGGCATATCTGCAAAGTCAATTTGAAGATGTTGAAATGGAGCAGCAGGCGGAGGTCTTCCACCCTTAATTTTGTTAAGAGGCGGAGCAGGTCCATTACGCTGACATGTGCTGCATGCTTTCACTATTGACAGGCAGTAGGGTTGAATGCCTGGAGCATACCAAAAGCGAGCGATGGTGTCCACAAGGGCGTGCGTGCCGTAGTGACCCCCCTTATCATGGTGCCAGCGAACTGCCACGGGGTATGTGGAGCGAGGGAGGCAGGCTCGGCCATCCGGCATAAGCCAGGTCCCTTTGACCAGAGTGGCTCCGAGGCTCTCCCACGACTGTAGTTCATCAGCGGGTACTGGTACAGGGTGCGGTGGAGTAAAGGAGGAGGCTGCAATAGCCAACGTGGGCATGGCTAAGGGTAAGACGGCAGCCGTCTTGGCGGAGGCGTCAGCCAGGGCATTCCCACGGGTGACGGGGCTATCATCTTTAGTATGGGCCCGGCAGTGAACTACAGCCAGGACCGAGGGTTCTTGGAGGGCGTCCAAAAGCTTGTGGATGAGGGGGAGGTGCTGAATGGGTTTACCGGCAGCTGTCTGGAAACCTCGAAACTTCCAGAGGTGGATGTGACAATGCACAACTCCAAAAGCATACTTGCTATCAGTAAAAATGGTAACGGTCTTACCAGCGGCCAACTGGCAAGCTCGGGCCAGGGCATAGAGTTCGGCGGCTTGGGCTCCCCAGTTGCCTGGCAGTGAGGCGGCCTCTTGAATGTCCCATTCAGAGGTGACTGCATAACCGGTGAAACGCTTGCCATCAACATAGAAGGAGCTTCCGTCCGAGAAGAGGATGCAATCAGGGTTGTCCAGTGGCACGTCAAACAGGTTGTCCCTTATCTGTAAGATGCTATAAACTACTTCCACACAGTCGTGCTGATCCTGGAGGACTGGCAGGTCAGGAAGCAAGGTAGCTGGATTAAGGGGCCTACACCTTTCAAAAATTAGGTTAGTGTCTTCTAAGAGTTCGGCCTCTAGCTGTTGCTGCCGATGGGCCGAAAAGACTTGGGTTGTGCCCCTACGCAGAAGGGCTGACAAGGCATGAGAGGTCCAAACCGTGGTAAAATGACCCAGGGTCAGGCTCTTTGCCTTTGTGATCAGCAGGGCAGCTGCTGCCAGAGTCCGGGTGCAGGATGGGGTTCCCTGAGCGACACAGTCGATCTGCTGAGAGTAAAAAGCAAGCGGGAAATGGTGGGGCCCGCTCAGCTGGGTAAGGACGCCACTAGCAATTCCGCCCCTCTCGTGGACAAAAAGGTGAAAGGGTTTGCTGTAATTGGGGGGGCGGAGAGACATGGAGGAGGCCACACTGTCCTTGAGTAACTGAAAGGCTTGGATCGTGTCCGGGGACCACTGCAAAGGGTCAGGAGCAAGGTTAGCAGTGAGTCGGTAGAGCGGTTTGCTTAACTCCCCGCAGGACGGCAACCAGGGGCGACAGAAGCCAATTAATCCTAAGAAACCTCGAAGTTGTTTCTTGGTGTTTGGCAGAGGGCAGTTTTGGATAGTCTTTATGCGGACTGGGTCCATTTGTCTCCCCTCTGGGGTTAACAGGAAGCCCAGATATCGGACCTTCTGTGAGACCCACTGAATCTTGTTAGGGTCTACCTTGTGGCCTCTGGTGTGTAGGTATAATAAAAGTGCCTTACCATCGATGCGGAGGGCAGCTTCTTCGCGGTTACCTAATAGGAT
The DNA here is from genome assembly GCF_002925995.2 of Terrapene triunguis. Taxonomy (NCBI): domain Eukaryota; kingdom Metazoa; phylum Chordata; order Testudines; family Emydidae; genus Terrapene; species Terrapene triunguis. The sequence continues at coordinate 2,831 of NW_020680508.1, forward strand.
GTCATCTACGTATAGGACTAACGTGGATCCCTGCGGACTGGTGAAGCCTTCCAAGTCGTGGCGGAGGCATTGGCTGAAAATCGTGGGGCTGTCTCTGTAGCCTTGAGGAAGTCGTTGCCAGACATAACTTTGTCCCTCCCAGGTGAAACCAAAGAGATACTGAGAGTCTGGGTGCACAGGAATGCTGAAAAAGGCTGATTTTAAGTCAATAACAGTGAACCACTCAGCATCCCAGGGGATTTGGCTGATGATAGTAGCTGGATCAGGATCTACTGCATGAAGAGGGACCACATACTGATTAACAACCCGTAGATCCTGTACAAAGCGCCAACGAATAGGGTCTCCGTCCTTTTTAGGAGGCTTTTTGACAGGCAGTATAGGGGTGTTACAGGGAGTGCGCTGAGGGCGGACTAGCTTTTGTGCAATGAATCCCTCGATAATGGGGCGGATGCCCTCCCGGGCTTCCAGCGACAGGGGGTATTGAGGGACTGACGAGGGGGTTAAGGAGGGCTTCACTTGAATCCTTACTGGCTCTGCCGAAAGGAGCAGGCCAACATCAGTGTCAGAAATTCCCCAGAGGGTTAAAGGCAAGTCAGTGAGGTCAGGGGAGAGAGAGGGAGGGGTTTCCCAATTACCCTGAGTTGGGGCTGAATCTCCTAACACTGTCATCAATAATCCTACCCCTTCAGGAGTGCAGGTTAAAGTAGCCTCAAGCTTACAGAGTAAATCCCGGCCCATCAAAGGGATCGGACAAGCTGGGGAAAAAAGAAAACGGTGAGAAAAACATTTATCAGCATAAATAACATTTAGAGGCAAAGTGAGTCCCAGAGACTGTGGGTTGCCCTCCACCCCAGTTGCAGTTTTAACCTCAGAGGATAGCCAGGGAGAGGGGGCATGATTTAAAAGAGAGAAAGTAGCTCCAGTATCAATGAGGAAAGAGACAGGCAGTCCTTGACGAGGCTCTTTGCTGGGAGGGGAGAAAGTGAGGAAGGAGCCGGCTAAAGACATTAAGGAAATAAGACCATCACATTGTTTGCCTTCGCCCCCGGGGTACCGTCATTGAGGAGGCTGAGTTTGCTGCAGCTGCTGCTATTGCCCGTAGTTGATCCAGGCCTGGGGAACGGGCTGAGCTGGTGGTGCAGGGGTGTATTCGTCCCTGGTGTAAGTATCTGCGGATGCGACCGGACCCTCTGGGCGTCCCCAGGGGCATTCACGTTTAAAGTGACCGGGCTGTCCGCACTGAAAACAATTTCCTGGTGGCTGGGGTTGCCAGGACCCTCTTCCCCGAGCACCCTGAAATCCCCTGCCACGGCCACGGCCTCTGCCTCGAACACCGCCGCGAAAAGCTAAAGCCATCAACTTATATTCTTCCTTTTTCTCCTTCTTTTTACTACTTTCCCTTTCTTTCTCCCATGCAAAATCAGCTACGTCCAACACTGAAGTGACTGACTCACCTCCCCAACCAGGGCGAAACTTTAAGAAATAATCCCTTACAGGGGGCACTGACTGATTCACAAAAAACGAAATAAGCCTTTATATTCCACAATATTAGTATGTTGTCCACAAAAGGTTGGTCGTGCACCTGTAAAGGCATTTCTCTACTTACACCTTTATCATTCACAAAAGGTTTGGCGGAGGCAGCCTCTGGGCTATCCTCAGGGGAGGGGTATGCAACCTGCTGCATCTGCTTGATCTTTTGCCTAGTAATTACTCCTCCCGAGGTGTGCCCTTCCATTTCCCCCTTATCCCTCTGCAGAGATTCCGATCTGGAGTCCTGCAGATTCCCCTCTGCGCCCTGGAGAGAGTCCCCCTGCGGAGGAATAGGGGCAGGTGCAGTGGGGACCAACTGACGAGTCAAAACACGCCGTGGTTTACACCCTTCATTGAAATAACATGGAGGGGGTTCACTCTCGGGAGAATACCTGACTGCCATAATTTTTAAAGATTTCCACAGCTCTGCTGCTGTGTCCCAACAAAACCAGTAACATAACTGTCCCGGATGGTCTTTTTCGATCTGGCTCCTTACCCCTCTTAAGGCAGCCTGTTCGAAAGAGCCATACGAAGGCCACCTCATCTCCGGGTCGGCCAATACCGCGGTATACCCAGTCCAATTCCTTACACACAGTGTGTACAACTTCCTCCTAGACATTCCTGTCTGTACTGGGAGTTTCCCTTCGTTCCATAACTTATTTACAATCCCCAACGGACTCTCAAGAGGCATGCTAGTCCCTTGACCCATGGTGTCTGACAGGAGCCC
>NW_020680509.1:0-2369 GCF_002925995.2 Terrapene triunguis
GGTGGATCACAAGGGACGTTTCACCAACATCAACGTGGGATGGCCAGGAAAGGTACATGATGCTCACGTCTTCAGGCACTCTGGTCTGTTTCAAAAGCTGGAGGAAGGGACTTTCTTTCCGGACCAGAAAATAACCTTTGGGGATGTTGAAATGCCTATAGTTATCCTTGGGGACCCAGCCTACCCCTTAATGCCATGGCTCATGAAGCCGCACACAGGCAACCTGGACAGGAGTCAGGACCTGTTCAACTACAGGCTGAGCAAGTGTCGAATGGTTGTGGAATGTGCATTTGGACGTTTAAAAGCGCAGCTTACTGACTCGCTCAGACCTCAGCGAAAAGAATATCCCCATTGTTATTGCTGCTTGCTGTGCGCTCCACAATATCTGTGAGAGTAAGGGGGAGACATTTATGGCGGGGTGGGAGGTTGAGGCAAATCGCCTGGTCGCTGATTACGCGCAGCTAGACACCAGGGCGGTTAGAAGAGTACAGCAGGGTGCGGTGCGCATCAGAGAAGCTTTGAAAATGAGTTTTGTGACTGGCCAGGCTACGGTGTGAAACTTCTGTTTGTTTCTCCTTGATGAACCCTCCGCCCCTCCCACCCGGTTCACTCTACTTCCCTGTAAACCAACCACCCCACCCTCCCCTCCCCCCTTCGAGCACCACTTGCAGAGGCAATAAAGTCATTGTTACTTCACATTCATGCATTCTTTATTAATTCATCACACAAATAGGGGGATAATTGCCAAGGTAGCCCGAGAGGGGTGGGGGAGGATGGAAGGAAAAGGACACACTGCAGTTTAAAACTTTAAAATGTTAACACTTATTGAAGGCCAGCTTTCCGATGCTCGGGCAATCATCTGGGGTGGAGTGACTGGGTGGCCGGAGGACCCCCCACCGTGTTCTTGGGCATCTGGGTGATGAGGCAATGGGACTTGGGGAGGAGGGCTTTTGGTTACACAGGGGCTGTAGCGGCGGTCTCTGCTCCTGCTGCCTTTCTTGCAGCTCAACCATACGCTGGAGCATTTCAGTTTGATGCTCCAGCAGCCGGAGCAACGACTCTTGCCTTCTGTCTGCAAGCTGATGCCACCTATAATCTTCAGCCCGCAACTTGCTCTGTTCATCCCGAGATTCAGCCCGCCACCTCTCCTCTCGTTCATATTGTGCTTTTCTGTAGTCTGACATTGACTGCCTCCACGTATTCTGCTGTGCTCTTTCAGCGTGGGAGGACATCTGGAGCTCCGTGAACATATCATCCCGAGTCCACCATTTTCTCCTTCTAATCTTTGCTAGCCTCTGCGAAGGAGAAACATTTGTAGCTCTTGGAGGACAAGGGAGAGGTGGTTAAAAAAGACACATTTAGAGAAAAATGGGTACACTCTTTCACGTTAAATTTTGCTGTTCACATTACACAGCACATGTGCTTTCGTTACAAGGTCGCATTTTTCCTCTTATATTGAGGGCCTGCCGGTTTGGTGTGAGAGATCGCTCACACGGTGCCAGGCAACAGAATTCGGCTTGCAGGCAGCCATGGTAAGCCACAGTCTGTTGGCTTTTTTAACCCTCATAACATGTGGGAATGGTTTCAAACAGTAGCACCCTCATTTCCCATACCAAGGACCCGTTGGGTTGGCCATTTAAAATGGGTTTGCAATGTAAAAGGAGGGGCTGTGGTTTCCGCGTTAACATGCAGCACAAACCGAACTACCCCCCCCGCCACACACACAATTCGCTGGGATGATCCCTTCACCCATCCCCCCCCTCACCGCGTGGCTAACAGCGGGGAACATTTCTGTTCAGCCGAGCAGGAACGGGCACCTCTGAATGCCCCCTTAATAAAATCACCCCATTTCAACCAACAGAGGGTCCTGTGGCACCTTTAAGACTAACAGAAGTATTGGGAGCATAAGCTTTCGTGGGTAATAACCTCACTTCTTCAGATGCAAGTAATGGAAATCTCCTAAATCTGTCCTAAATCCTACCTGCCACATGGGGCCACAACAGGGGTACCCCTAACTCACCCAGCAATATCGTCAATTTATCCAGCTACACACAACCCAGCAGAAGAGTCTGTCCTATCTCGGGGACTCTCTTTTTGCCCCAGCACCCCCACGAACATGATACAGTTCTGCGGTGATCTGGAAGCCTACTTTCGCTGCCTCCGACTCAAAGAATACTTTCAAGATAACACTGAACACCGCACTGATACACAGATACCCTCCCACCAACAACACAGGAAGAAGAACTCCACATGGACTCCTCCTGAGGGTCGAAATGACAGTCTGGACCTATACATAGAATGCTTCCGCCGACGTGCACAGGCAGAAATTATGGAAAAACAACATCGCTTGCCTCATAACCTAAGTCGTG
>NW_020680510.1:0-1384 GCF_002925995.2 Terrapene triunguis
CTTTGGGTTCTGTGGATGTCTCTGGGGATTGAATGGCTGGGGCTGGTGGAGCTTGATATCAGGGGGAACTGGGTGCGGGGGTATCGAGTGTTTGGGGATCATGGGATAAGCGCATTCAGACCGCGCCACTGAGAGGGACTGATTCCCACAGGACATTTTGTCAGAGGCCTGGAGATCCCACCTCTGCCTCCAAAGCATCAGCCTCTGAAGTTCTGGCTACGTGAGGAGGTGTGGTCGGGATTAGCCAGCAGATCTCTGTGACCCTCCGGCAGATTTCCTAGTGTAAACTCACTCTGAGCATCTTATATGTTCTGACCAATGTTCCCTCATTTTTTACGTCCATGTGTGTAATGAATTTGGTTCTATGCACCAGTATGTGACACATCATCTCCATACTGGTGCACAGAACTTAATTCATGTGGTGGGGGTGGGGCCAAGGGCTTTGGAGTGTGGGAGGGGGCTCAGGGCTGGGAAAAGAAGGATGGGGTGCTGAGGGGTGAGGGCTCTGGCTACGTGTGTGGGCTGTGGGGTGGGGCTGGGGGTGAGGGCTTTAGGGTGCAGATTGCGGTGAGGAGAGGACTGCCCCCAGCCCTCTCTCACCACAGCAGCTTGGGACTGGGTGAGAGGCAACTCTCCCCAGCCGTGGCAGCTCCTGTGGTCCTGGGCTGGGGTGAGGGAGGAGTTCCTCTCCCCAGCAGCTCCAGTGGACCTGGGCCAAACCTGCAGAGGGGCTCCTCTCCCTGCCTGCCTTCACCGCCCTCGATAGCCAGCAGGTCACGCCCTCCCCATGTCCCGCTGTGTCCTGCGTTGGGATGACAGAGAGTTTCTTTGCCCCACTGGCCCCACTCTGCATCCGTCTTCTGATAACGTCTGCACCGCATGTTCTCCACTAGTGTATGGTTATGATATTTTGTGTGCAAAGTGTGCCTGGTGAGAGATCATTGGAAAACTCATGATCTGCTGAATATTGTGCCGTTGAAATGCGTGTGACACCAGTGCATGTAGAATGGTGAGATTTTAATGTATGTTTGTTGCTAGGCTGACCATATTCCAGGTGCCCCAAAAGAGGACATTAATGGGGGATGGGAGCTCACGGGGGGGTGTAGAGTTAGGGGTATTGGAGGGGGTGCGGTGGGGGTACACATGAGGTGAGGGCAGTGTTGGCTGCTGTCACAGTGGCAGGGTGCTGGCAAATGCTATCAGTCCTCGCAAACCCGTGGGACGTCCCCCCCAGGGCTGGGAGTCTGGGCCTGCGTGGGCGGGATCTGGCAGCAATCAATCAGCTGTGAATGCAGGGCAATTGGCTAGTTGGGAAGGTGACTAATCAGGAATGTGTCTGAGCTTCAGCCCTTGTGCTCTGCAAACACCCCCGGACATTTGCTGT
>NW_020680511.1:0-3263 GCF_002925995.2 Terrapene triunguis
GTCCGTCTGCGGGTGGTAGACGGAGGTGCGAAGCTGTTTGATGCCTAGGATGGCACAGACCTGTTGCAGCAGCCGGGAGGTAAAGTTCGTGCCCTGGTCGGTGAGGATCTCCCTAGGCAGCCCCACTCGTGCAAAGATCTTCACGAGTTCCCCCGCGATGGTCCGAGCGGTAATACTCCGCAGAGGGATGGCCTCCGGGAACCGGGAGGCATAGTCCACCAACACCAAAATGTATCGGAACCCCGCCGCGCTCTTTGGGAGCGGGCCTACGAGGTCCATAGCGACTCGTTCAAAAGGAGTCTCCATCAATGGCATGGGGATCAGGGGCGCCTTGGGTATCCCAGGCGGAGCAGCCAACTGACAGTCTGGGCAGGAGGCGCAATATTTCTTCACCTCCGGATAGATTCCTGGCCAAAAGAAGCGCGTCAGGATCCGGGCCAGGGTCTTCTCCTGCCCCAAGTGTCCGGCGGCCGGCACATCATGGGCTAGCTTCATTACAGCCCGCCGGTGACACAGGGGCACCATCAGCTGGGTCTGTGGTTCCCGGGTGCGGGGATCACGGTCTACGCGGTAGAGTCGGTCTCGGCGCAACTCGAAATGGGGCCACTGACTAGCTTGCTGGGGGTCCGTGACCTTCCCGTCTACGGCTGCAAGTTGCTCGTAGAAGCGGCGGAGGGTCGGGTCTTCTCTTTGGTCCCGACAGAAGTCGGTGTCGAAGCGGGGTTGCGGGGCGGGCTCCGGTTGCTGCCCTGCTTCGTCCGTCCCGTTCACCTCGGGTGCCGTGTCCGTTTCGGTGGTCTCTGGTGAGGACCCCACCCGATCGGCCTCCAGGGCCGGCGTGGGACGAAGGACCTCCTCGAAGGCCGGCCAGTCTCGGCCCAGGATCACAGGATACGCAAGTTGGGGAGCGACCCCAACCACCAGATTCCGGGTGACCCCCCTGATAGTCAGGGAAACCCGGGCACTGGGGTAGGGTCGGACGTCCCCATGAATGCACTGTAAATAAATCCACCCCAGACGGGTATCGCTCTGCGGGACCAGCTCCTTTCGGACCAATGTCTGTCCACAGCCAGAGTCAATCAATGCCTGGGTTGTTCTCCCCCCAACGGCCGCCGGGACCGTCAGCTTGGGATTCAGGGCTGGCCGTGCTCGGTTTTGGCCTGCCCACACTTGCCCATAACTGCACTCCATCTCTGGACAGTCTCGCTGGAGGTGGCCCATCTTTCCACATCCGAAACAGGGACCAAGCTCCGACCGCCTGCCTCGGGGCCCCGCCCGGCTCGGGCTCCGGGGGGGGCTCCGCCGAGGCCTTGGGGGCCCCTGGCCCGGGGCCGCGGGCCCAGTCCGAGGGGCTGACTCCGTCTGCCGGACTCGGAGCTCACGGTGGGAGTCGATTCTGCGTTCGGGTTGCCGTGGTTCACTCGTGGTGTTCCCCTTTCTTTCGCCGCGGGCTGGTTCGGACCCCGCGGTGGGGCGGCGGAAGGTGGGACCCACTGCATTCTCTGCCGCGAGGAAATCCTCCATCAGGGACACTGCCATGGCCAAGGTCGCTGGTCGGTGGCGGAGAACCCAGCTTCGCCCCCGGGACGGTAGAGTGTGGATGAACTGCTCTAGGACCACCTGTTCAGTCACTTCCTCCGCCGTCCGGACCTCGGGCTGTAGCCATCGCCGGCAGGTCTCTTTTAGGGTCTGGGCCACTAACCGCGGTCGGGCTCCAGGAGGGTACGTCTGGCTCCGGAATCGTTGTCGGAATGTCTCGGGACTGACGTCGAGAGCGTCCAATATGGCGGCCTTCACCCGGTCATAGTCCCGGGCTTCCTCTACCGCCAATCCGCGGTAGGCCACCTGGGCCGCCCCGGTCAGATAGGGGGCCAGGAGGGTAGCCCATTGGTCTCTGGACCACCCGGCGACTAGGGCTACCCGCTCGAAGGTAACCAGGAAGGCCTCGGGGTCATCATCCGGGCCCATCTTGGTCAAACGGAGGCCAGCAGACAAACGCGGCATCCCCGTGGCCCCCCCTTCTGCTCCCGTCGCAGGGTGAGGGGGCGCAACCAGCAGCTGCTGCAGCTGGCTCCCCAACTGCTGTACTAATCGCTGCTGGTGCTCCAGCTGGGCCGTGTGCTGCTCCTGTTGGAGTTGGCGATGGGCGGCATCTCGCTGCTGCTGCTGCACGAGCTGAGCAGCCTGTTGTTGCTGCTGCTGCTGCAGCTGGGCCGCCTGCTGCCGCTCCTGACTCTCCGTCAGTAACTGGAACAACCGCTCCATATCCATTTTCGGTTGAACCTGGGGTGGGCAACGGCCACCCCCTCTCTAGCCCCTTCTCACAGGGGCAGGGGCTCCAAGCCCCACGTTGGGCGCCACGTGTAAAAGGTTCCTGCCGGGGCTCGACCCTCCAGGGCAGGAGGGGAGCCACACCGACTCCCTGTCCACGAAATAAACAGTCTATTAACTCGGCTCTCAGTCCCTTCGGTGCGGGGCTGAGTAGTCCACAAGCGGTGCAGCAGCCCAGGCCCTCTAGTGCCGGGGGGCTGGGCACACACACAGTTCTGGAGGCCAGGCCCTCTGGTGCAGGGGGGCTGGGCAAACACACAGTTCTGGAGGCCAGGCCCTCTGGTGCAGGGGGGCTGGCTAACACACAGTTCAGGAGGCCAGGCCCTCTGGTGCAGGGGGCTGGCTAAATAAGCAGTTCAGGAGGCCAGGCCCTCTGGTGCAGGGGGGCTGGCTATACAAGCAGTTCAGGAGGCCAGGCCCTCTGGTGCAGGGGGCTGGCTAAATAAGCAGTTCAGGAGGCCAGGCCCTCTGGTGCAGGGGGGCTGGCTATACAAGCAGTTCAGGAGGCCAGGCCCTCTGGTGCAGGGGGGCTGGCTATACAAGCAGTTCAGGAGGCCAGGCCCTCTGGTGCAGGGGGGCTGGTTATACAAGCAGTTCAGGAGGCCAGGCCCTCTGGTGCAGGGGGGCTGGCTATACAAGCAGTTCAGGAGGCCAGGCCCTCTGGTGCAGGGGGGCTGGCTAACAAGCAGTTCAGGAGGCCCAGGCCCTGGCTCAGGGCGGGGCACACCCTGACACTGCTCAGGCCCTTGGAAGCAGGGGCGGAGCAGCTACACAGTTAGGGATCTCAGGCCCCCTTGCACAGGGGCTGAGCAACACTCACTCGGGGTAAGCCCTGGCGGCGAGACCAGAGCGTTGGGTGAGGGGGAAGCCTGCCACCCGTGTGTGGGGGTGGCAGGGGGGAACGCAGGCCCACCCACTCCACTGCGTTCCAG
>NW_020680512.1:0-3990 GCF_002925995.2 Terrapene triunguis
CTTTTCGGCTACCACAAACCTGGTGTTCTGTTTCCTTTCATCTGTCGTCACCACAGCTGGTGACCCTGACGTGATAACTCCCTGCTCACCGGCTGGAGATGCCGAGCGCGCCTGCGGCTGTTTGCTGCCCCTTATTCGTGAGTATGGGGGGGGGGGAACTTTCCAGTGCCCAGAAGGAGCACGCAAGAGAGTTACAAAAGATTACATGGCAGCGATCATGCATCGTTGTCTCGGTCGCTCATATTGAGGACCCCCTAAGGGAAATAGACCGCCAGTGCCCCTGGTATCCGGACTGCGGGTCGTTATGCCTTCTTGACTGGAAAACAGGTTGGAAACTTTAAGGGCATAGTGGAAGGACAGGAGTAAGTAATTATAGGCATGGGGATTTCAAATCCCCAGGATGATAATTGGAATGGTAAAATGTGTATGAGACAGAGTTTTTGTACTAAGGTGCAAAGCTCTCCTTTATTCTGCAGAATAAAGCAACTCCTCCTTATCCCTGTCTGGCTGTTATTGGCTCTCAGCCAGGTGGACCCGATATTTCGGTAACAGTTTCTAGCGACTCCGCCGGGACTCTCCTGGCTCGGACATTGGACTCCGGACGGCTGCGGTGAACTGGGAACGGCACCAACGGGGTGTTTTGCCCCTTTTCTCTGCCTCACCGCAGCCCCTGGGGTTCGTGCTCTGAGAAGGTGAGTCCTAATAGGATAAGGAGACACTATCTGGTTCTGGTTTGGTTTTGGTTTTGGTTAACCGGTTAATGAATTTTTGTCTTATACATTGGGCGTTAGGTGTGTGAACGGAACTGAGCCTCTCATTCGTAATTCCTCAGAGTGGAAGCCATCGCGTGCGATGAAGCTCTGAGGTCGAATTGGGATCCTTCTGTCCCATCCCCTGTAACGGTCAGTATTAGTAAAAATTACTGTAATAAGATCCTATTAGGCCATAATTCCCTCTGTTCTCTGTGTAATTCTCTGTTAGAGTGTCAGCAGGCAGATGGGTGGGTCTCTGGTAAAACCCTCTAAGGATAGCCCTTTGAATTATATGTTAAGTAAACGGCCTTTACCCGGTGTTCAAAAAAGAAATAGTTACACCTTGTGTAGAAATGGATGTGGCTAGTGTTGTGGAAATTGAATTGTGGAGAGGATGTGCATTTCCCCCAGAACATGTGCAGTGTATATTGTAGCAGAGGTAAAAGAAATGCAAACCTACCAATATAGGTTGTGTTGTCTTGTTCAGATCACTGGGTGTTTGAAAGCAGGAGTTAGAAATAAAAGGCAATCAAAAGACTGGGAAAGTTAATTGTGACCCTTTTTAAGTAAGAATTTTTAAGCTGTGGATAGCTTTGGATCTGGAAGCAAGCCAGAAAGCATCTGTATTAATGCAATTTTCTAACTAATAAGGTAGAAGCCCCTGAAACCTGGGCTGCCTATGAAACAAATACAAGGAAATATGGGGTAATTCTGTTTTGCCTGAAATCAACAAGAGTATGTGTATATAAAGGAAATATTTTAAGCAATGACTGACTGCCCAGAAGGGGGAGACCTCTGTCTTTTTGTCTTTCAGATCATCAGAGAAAACGGATGCCAGCTAAATAGCATTCAATGTACCATGCATTTACTGGTACAATAGGAATTATTTTTGTGTTCTTTGTCCTGTCTTGTGGTGTTTGTCTTGTGGCCAGAATTGTTGGGTTTAATATTTTCATAGGACAGTCCAGTTCAAAATCAAATAGAAGGGTTAAATCAAAAAGCAGATACTTGTTTTATTTAACTTGGAATACAAAGTGTTTGGATAAATCAGGAAAATGTGATATACTAAAGTCTAATACATTTGCTTAAGTGAGAAAAAGAAACTTCATTGGCCAGATTTTTAATTGAAAAATTGTTGTTAAAATTTGCATACCAACAGTCTTTGGAAACAAGGACATGGAAGGTTAACCCCCTCCCCATATTGCCCATGGGATCCTTCTGGCTACCTCAGATTTCTAGCCAGAGGGCTGGGGAGGGAGGAAAGCTATTAGACACCAGAGGTTGTACCGAGTGGACTCCTCAAAAGTGGGTGTGCTTGTCCCGGTTTGTTGCTCCAAAGCTCTGTAATAAAGTTATTTTACTGGAAGAGTGTACATGGCATACATTGAATAATAAGACTAATGTACTGTGTAATGGCAATGTGTATGTATTCATTGTTGGGAAAAAGTGTATAAGTGAAGAGTGAAAGTTTCCTTTGTAGGTTAAAAGAAGCCGAGAAAGGGAGAAGAGGAAAAAGCATGGAATGAGTTAACTGAGGAAAAAATAGCTAGCAAGCTCAGTCCAAAGATAAGACCTGGCTGACAGCCACGAAAAGGGGGGGCCTGAATGTGCCCAAGCAACTGAGATCTGCAGAACACTGCCAGGCACTAATGAAATGTGTTAGGTTTCTTTTCTCACAGATAAAAGAAGTGCTCCCCAAAGACCCTAGCAGCCCTGCCATTCATTGAAACACGGAGACTGAGTCCATGTAAAGTTCATCAACGAAAGACTGCTTTGGCTCCATGCTGGAAAGGCCCTTTCCAAGTCCTGTTAACCACCAACACCGCTGTGAAATGCCAAGGACTGCCCACCTGGACCCATGCTTCTCACTGCAAAAAGACCCCTCCACCTGGAGAGGATTCTCCAGCTGCTGATCAGCCTATTTCTCCTGCTAGCTCTGCTGTGCCTCCTGGACAGCAGGGAAGGAGGGCAAGGTGAAGTGCTAGCAACCTCTCCCTTGTCCACTGACAGACCCACTGTGCCTTTGGATTTTTCTAGAAGAAGCAAAACCATTACAGGGTGATGTGCTAGTAACCTCTCCCCTGTATGATGCTAAACCACACTGTTGCAGGAAAAGAGAAGAAGGAACACTTGCTTCATTGAAACTACAAAGTCCAGGAATTCCTGACTACAAGAGACATTAAGAACTGACCCTGGTGAAGAAACAAAGAATTATACACTGGCAGGAAGAAATTTGTGGGACCCATGCTTGGGAACGTGGTATTGATTGGATTTTGGGGTTTATTCTACAGGCTGCGCCCTGTGGTTTGGATAAGTCCCTCAGCATGTATTGCCCTCCCTAATTGGATTTTAAATGATAAGTACCAAAGGCACCTTGTTGCCATTGCCCCTGCCATCTCCTCCATTACACTATTACCCCTGTAACACATCCAAATACAGACAATGACCCAGAAGTTGCTGACAGAGATCGTATTGAATATCACTGAGGCTGGGAAGGCATTGCAGTGGGATCTAGCATGTTCAGGCTTGGCCCACTGCCCTTACAGACACATCAGGAGTACCATCTGATCTGTGGCATGGAGACATACTTGAAGACTTTCTGGGTGGAAGTGCAGACGTTCTCAGTGCTCCTTCCAAGCATATGGACTGGTTGAGAGGGTGTGGGCTCCCACATACCGAATCCTGCCGGGCCCATGGGGAGGATGCATGTGGGATTGGGTAATTCACCAAGACATCTGGGAAATTAGACCTCCTGGTATGCCCAATCGACTTTTAGTCAGTGCTCCTGGGATTACACCTGACAGGACACTTACTTTTTCAAGCTAATGACAGCTGTGTGTATGTTAATGACACCACATTACAAGACATTTGGGTCCACCTGGCAGAAGTAATAAATCAATCTGATTTCTGCCTGGCCGTTGCCCTGGACATGCAAGGTCTGTTAAGTACCTGCCTTGTTCCTGTCTGTAAACCACCCAGCAACAACTGGGGTGTGAGACAGTGAAAGAAATGTGTTGTTTTAAGTTTACTGATAATAGTAACCGCATATAATAGCAGATTAATATGCTGAAATGTTATGTTTAAGCTATCCGCCAAGACGTTTTGTTTCCTTGGTGGAATTATATTTAGTTATAGCCACCTTTAGAGTGGATAAAGACCCTCTTATAGTATGGGGTCTTAGTTTTGGTTTTTGGTGTTTTATTTTGCTGCCTTGTTTAGTGTTTACCCAATCTAGTGG
>NW_020680513.1:0-5813 GCF_002925995.2 Terrapene triunguis
GTTGACGTCACCAGACATCACCATCACCCCAGGTAACTCAGGAGGGTGGAAAAAGCACAAGTGTCAATGAAGCCTTCTTGCACTAGGCCTGAACCAAACTCCTTCCATGTTTAAACTCTAATAGACCTCAAAAGCCAGGTGCAAGTGAAATGTGTAAGCAACTTGATATCAGTAGTAATAATGAGGCCTGCATACCTCTGGCCGAAGGAAAGATAGTAAATCAAAGGAACGGGACAAGATAGTAGTTCAAGAAGTGTTACTAACGAGCTGAACTTATAGCTGCCAACATAAACTAACTGCTTAAATATAATTGCTATTTGCTTAGTAACTGTTACCAGGAATGGGAGGGGTAAAGAGAGGAATGGGGGGAGGAAGGGAGGGGTAGCGGGGGAAGGGGGGGGAATGAGGCTTGACTGCAAAAGGTATAAAGGAGAAAAACTGTTTCTGTTAGTGTGCTCGATTTGAGACGTGCCTGTCTCCTAGCACCGCTTTGAGATCTCAAATAAACTTTGTTTGCTTCTCCACCTGGTGTGTTTATTGGCGCGAAGCACGCCGGGCAACGAACCCCTGTTGCTTTGCCTCGGGCACCTCTGTGCCAGCAACAGTTTTTGGCGCCCAACGTGGGGCTCGAGGCTGAAATTTAGCCTTGCCCGGATCCCTCCTGGTGGCCGACGGATTACGACGACGACCGACGCCCAGAGCGCTCACCGGTGACTTCATCGGGGGGCCTCGGCAGAGACGTGGTTTGGTCGACCCCGGAGGGCACAACGGTGCAACGCGCTTGAGTAGTGGAGAAGCAGCTGCGGGCGACGGTGGGGAACCGGTCCCGTGGATAGGGCGACGGTGCAGAACCGGACCCTTGGATAAGGTAGGAACAGTCCAGTGGGGACTTTATCTGTCTTGACCTGGGGACGCCCAGCGTCTACCTGTTTTGACCTGGGGACGCCCAGTGTCTCCCTAATATGGGGCAGGGACAGAGTATGGCAGGCAGGGCAAGGTGTACACCCTTGGAATGCATTCTGGTGAACTGGAAAGTGTTTGGATCGGATCCGTTGATTAAAAGTAAACTGAAAAGATTCTGTACAGTAGACTGGCCTCAATATCAGCTAGAGGACCAGGAAAGGTGGCCACCGGAGGGATCACTCAATTATAATACGATCCTTCAATTGCTTTTGTTTTGTCAGCGTACGGGTAAATGGAATGAACATATGTATGTACAGTTGTTTATGTTGTTAAGAGATAGGTCAGATCTTTTGCAAAGGTGTAATTTGACTCCGTCAGGTTCGGTAGTAACTACTGTTAGTCCCCAGAACCCTCCTCCGGTTGTGATGGCAGAGTTGGTGTCCCCTTCGGCTCCTCCACCCCCACAGGCTTCAGAGAGTACCCCCCCTCCCAGTGGGATTGTATCCGTTGATTACTGAGAGTGTGGTAGCCCGTCCAGGAACACAGGATCTTGTGTCAGTGGCTTTTAACCCTGTACATCTGGCTGCTTTTCAAGGCAGAGGCAGGAGAATTCTCAACGAACCCAAGCAAGTTCATTTCTATTTTTGAAGGGTGTCTGGCTAGCTGTAAACCTGACTGGGATGACTGTAATGTCCTTATGCGGACCCTGCTGTCTGAGGTAGAGCGTAATCAGGTTGTGTCTAAAGCAAGGGAGGAGGCACAGAAGAGACATGAACTGAATCCACATCACGTCCCTGCTGTTGCAGTCCAGGTCCCCCTAGCAGATCCCGGGTGGAACCCTAATGACCCTGCGGGCCAAACACGTCTCACAGTATACAAGGAGCTCCTATTACATGGTCTCCGACACTCAGCTGTCCGACATAACAATTGGGCTAAGCCTTATGAGCTAGCACAGGACCCAAAAGAGAGTCCGGTTGCTTTTCTGCAGCGTATTCGGGATACCATCAGGCAAACTACTAATGCAGACCCCGATGAACCGGAAACTGAGGCAATCATAAAGGGTATCTTTACCAGCCGTGCAGCCCCTGACATTAAAAGGAAACTGCAGAAAAAGGAGGATTTGATGGGCATGACCATAGCACAGATTCTGGAAACTGCAAACAGGGCTTACAGCCTTAGGGAGGGAGAAAAGGAAAAGAGGCAAGCAAAAATGATGGTTGCAGCAGTACAGGCCGGTGGCAAGGGAAAATTCCAGGAAGGTGGAAGGGGCCGGGGAATGAGAGGACGTGGACGTGGGCGCCCTGGCTCACAGGAAAGGCGTCTGGGTCGCAACCAGTGTGCCATATGCCGAAAGGAGGGACATTGGAAAAATGAGTGCCCCGAAAGGGAAGGTACCCCTATGATGGCAGCAGAGGATCAAGAATAGGGGTGTCAGGGGAGACGGACTATCCTGCCCCCGGAACCCCAAGTAAACATGCGAGTGGGAGATTCAAACAGACTTTTTAATAGACTCTGAAGCTGCACGAACCGCTGTAAACCAACCCCTGCAGCTGCCTGTGGCAGATTCCCTCACTGTGGTGGGTGCCACAGGGAAAGGAACCAAGTGCCCAGTATATGCCCCTGCGGAATGTGCTTTGGGAAACAGAACTCTATCTCACAGACTGGTTTACCTCCCCGATTGTCCAACGCCTCTATTGGGACGGGACCTGCTTTGTCGCTTAGGTGCCACCCTGCATTTCACCCAAGATGAAATAACCCTCACCTTACCCCCAGAGAATGCCTGAATAATGACTCTTGCAACTAAGCCCTCAGCCATGCAAGCCCCAGAATGGAGCCAGTGGAAAAAGCAGGTTTTTCCTCTAGTATGGGCATCAGGGGTCCCAGGGAAGGCAAACCATCAGACCCCTGTTCATATTCAGCTTCTCCCAGGCAAAAGCTCAGTGCGAATCAAACAGTATCAAAACTGTTAGAAAATCCTGAAGTTACCCTACAGACCTGTCCCTCCCTTAACCCAGCCACCCTGTTACCGGAGACAGAGGAGCAGGAACATGACTGTCTGGAAATCATAGATGTCCAATACTCCAGCCGCCCAGACTTAAAAGATCAACCC
Organism: Terrapene triunguis; assembly: GCF_002925995.2. Lineage (NCBI taxonomy): Eukaryota > Metazoa > Chordata > Testudines > Emydidae > Terrapene > Terrapene triunguis. Next base: position 3,014 of record NW_020680513.1, read on the forward strand.
CTCCCTAATGCTGATTATGAGTGGTATACTGACGGCAGTAGTACTGTTGTAAATGGACAGAGGAGGGCAGGCTATGCTATTGTATCTCTCCATGAGACTGTGGAAGCAGAGGGTTTGCCTGCTGGGACATCAGCTCAGCTGGCTGAATTGGTAGCCTTAACCCGTGCACTTGAACTCTCAAAAGGAAAAAAGGTTAACATTTTTACTGATTCCAGATATGCCTTTGGAATACTACACGCCCATGCCGGTCTGTGGAAGGAAAGAGGAATGTTGACAGCCCAAGGTTCTCCGGTTAAACATGGGCCTCAAATTCTCCGGCTTTTAGAAGCGGTACAGCTCCCCTCAGAAGTAGCAGTAATACACTGCAAGGCTCATCAAAGAGAAGATCAAGATGTGGCTAAGGGTAATGCCAGGGCGGACAGAGAGGCCAAGCGAGCTGCTACCCTGGAACCACAGGAAGCTAAAAACGCCCATATGCATGCCCTCATCCCATCAGTGGGGGAGCTCCCAACCCCTCAGTACTCTCACGAAGAGAGGAACCTAGCCAACACACTTAGGCTCCGGGAAAAGGAGGGATGGCTCCACTCCACAGAAGGAAAAATCCTCCTACCAAGGAATCTAATACGGCCAGTACTACAGAAACTACATCAGTCTACCCACGCAGGAAGAGAGGCTGTTTCCCAGCTTATGAATAAATATTTTCTAACCTCTGGACTTAGGCCTCTGGCCTCCCAGGTGCAGGCTGAATGTCTAGTCTGCCAAAAGAACAACCCTCGACCTGGAGTGTCAGTGCCACCAGCCACTCTGGAACCTACCCCAGGCCCAGGACTAGTTTGGCAAATAGATTTTACTGAGTTCCCCCGGACCCAAGGATTCAGATACCTTCTCGTCTTAGTGGATCGATTCAGTGGATGGCCTGAAGCCTTCCCATGTCGTAACAACACTGCCAAAATGATGGCTCTTAAATTCATCAAGGAGATCATTCCCCGCTTCGGACTCCCCCAGTGGATGGAATCTGACAACGGAACACACTTCACATCCCAAGTTGTTCAGAAGATATCGGATGCCCTGCAAATCCCCTGGAAGCTCCACACTCCATGGCGACCACAGGCCAGTGGGGTAGTGGAACGCACAAATCAGACACTTAAGCGGCACCTCTCAAAGGTCTGTCAAGAGGCTTCCCTTAAGTGGCCTGATGCTCTACCCCTTGTTTTGCTCCGCATTCGCGCTCTCCCAAAGGGCAGGTTAGGGCTCAGTCCCTTCGAGATTATGTTTGGAAGGGCATGGCCTATGAATGGTACACCGGTTCTGGCAGGGGAGTGGGAGGTAGGCTGTGGTTTCTTATCTCAGTACATGTGCTCTCTGTCTGCTGTTCTCTGTTCTCTCCACAGGTACACCAAAGATTTGCAGCCTCTCCCGCTGGATGCCCCGATCCACTCCTTGCAGCCAGGTGACTCCGTACTCGTTCGGACCTGGAAGGACGAGCCTCTCCAAGAGAAGTGGAAGGAACCCCACACCGTCCTGCTGATCTCCCATACAGCAGCAAAGGTCGAAGGACACAAGAACTGGATTCATCACTCTCGCCTGAAAGCAGTGCCTGCTCCTGAACGGTGGACCGTCCAGCCTGCAGAGAAGACTGCCAGCGACGATCTGGGACTTAAGCTGTTATTCAAAAGACAATAAGGCCTGCTGGGGATGCCCTGTGATCTCTTTGGACAGTCACAGCGCACTCCCCGCGAGAACTCTGAGCGTTGGTTGTGTTTGTTTTCACAGGGCCGGCCTAACCTGGTGGCCTGGTCCCTTTTGCTTTTAGTCTGCCTGCTATTGGTAATTGTTATTTTGTGAATATTTGGGGAATTGTAATTGTTAGGCCCTAGGGTCACCTGCCCAGCATGAGTTCAGGTCCAGGGCCTGCCACAATGGTACTCTTTGCCATAGGGACACTCCTCTCGTTTCCTCCCGTTTCCCCCCGACCACATGCGGGATGGAAAGAAATCCCTACTAACTTGGAAACAAACACATATGAGTCCTTGAAGGTTTGCTTTGCCCAAGAGTTCAACCTCTCTAACTGCTGGGTATGCTCCCAAGTCCCGCTCCACGCAGCAGGGTTACCCTGGAGGGCGGTTCCCCAAAATTGGTCAGATATCTGTTGGGTATGATCCTCCTCCCATCCTATGGGGTGGGACGGCTAACCCAATTTTATCGTAGGCTCTCTGTGTTTCTCACCAAGTATGCTAATGAGACCTTGGCCATAAAGAAAAGCCTTAACTCAGAGCTTTACCAGCTCCGGTTGCTGTCCCTGCAAAACAGACAGGCCTTAGATTATGTTTTAGCCTCCCAGGGCGGGGTGTGTGCCCTTATTGGGAGTGAATGTTGTACTTATGTCCCGAAAAACTCACAGGACATTAACAAGCACATCCTGTCAGCCAAACAGGCTTTTGAGCAGTGGAAGGCCCAGGAAAGGGAACCCACAGGTTTCGATTCCCTTTGGAGTTGGTTGCCCAACCTAGGAGGACTGGGAAATAGCCTTGTGCGTCTCCTCCTCACGGGTGTGGTACTATGCTTGGTCACCCTCCTCCTGATTGCTTGTTTTAAGGTGCTCCTCCGTAAGCTTTGTGCCCCCCCGTTCCCCAGAAGTCCCAGCATACCCTCTCATTGAAAACCCCAGCTTCATAGCACTCAATCATATCTTGTCCACAGAGTATGAGAAAACTCAGCCAAAAGCTTGTTGAGTATTCTCAAAGGAGGGAGTTGTTGACGTCACCAGACATCACCATCACCCCAGGTAACTCAGGAGGGT
>NW_020680514.1:0-1746 GCF_002925995.2 Terrapene triunguis
ACCTCTTGAGGTCCCTTCCAGTCCTAGAATCTATGAATCTATGAATCTATGAATCTATGAAGTGGGGGAGTAGCATCTGGCCAATCTTTGATTTGGATTATCATAACTGGTTGTCTGTGTCAAACTTTCAGAAGCCGGTAGAAACAGACCTGTCCTCAAAGTGGTAGGTAGGAATGGCAGCACACTGGCCTGTAGACCCATCCTTGGTGGGGGGTTCAGGCAGAAATACTTCTTATTCATGGCATGCGGACTGATCACCTGACTGTTGCTAAGCATTCTCTCCTCCTCTCCTGCAAAAATAAAATAAAAAAAAGCTATATCAGGGTGTGACAGGTTGAAAGAGGTAGGGACTCCAAAGAAAAGGTTAGACAGAGTAGTGCAAGTGAGATTCAAGTTCAACACAGCTACAAGCTTTGGAAATCTGAGAAAAAATTAAATATTATGGCTGCATTGTTGATCACAGCTGCATCAAATGAAGGGATGCCTATGAACCTCCACCATCTGGCATTGGCTAGGCTGGTGGCCACCTGTCACTACAATGATCACTTAGACTGCTAGTTTATGCAAATATATTAAGCTTGTATTATCTTGTTCTTCTCCTGTTTGTCTGTTTATCCATCTTGTCATAATCCTAGAATATGAGCTGTCTGTGGCATATGTACAGTACCTGGAATAACAGGACTCTGCTTAGGACCTCTAGGTACTACTGGAATATGAATAATTAAAAGCTTTTATTCAATGCTTAGGTCTCAGCTGGCTACAGATCTCATGGGAGGCCCTGGTCTAAGCCAAGTAGTTTTACTTGCTTCAGAAATAAAGCAGCAAAGAGTCTTTGTGTCCACAGACTTGATTTGCCAAAATGGGACTGAAACAGTCACCTTTACTGAAATAATTAAACAGAGTATCTTCTCTTATCTATTTGTACATTCCTCAATAGTGACACATGCTGTACTGCCATGCTTTGAAGGTTCCCCCCCCCTATTCACAGCAGTAACTGTGCCCCAAGTTAAATGAGAATACAAATAATATATTAATAACTTAATTATTGAGCTACCTATTTTACACTTATTACTGTTCAGCACAGCCCATTTCATAAGAGATGCTTACTCATAGTCCTTCTCATAAAGGCATTCAAAGCTTCTGTTTCGTTAAAAAACAAAAAAACCCGCCATCATTTACTCACATTTAATGCAAATTGACCAATTAATTCATTAACCCATTTGAATAAACAAAAATAATTCCTGAAATCATGTTTGTTAATTTAACCAAATCGACACACCAGAACAGAATGGGTAATGATACCTAAACTACATTTCCCCGAATGCCTCAGGCTTAGGCCCAGTGTTTACAAACCCTTGCAAGGTATAAAAGAAGTAGTCAGGAGGGCATACTTCCACCATAAGTTGTAAATAGTATAAAGAAGACACCTGAAGCTGGCAACTGTGTTCTACGCTTCCACTGGTCCTCCCCAAACAATGTGTCTTCAAACACCCCATTATGGTATGACTTGACAATCAACAGTTTGGGTTTTTCTGTACCGCTTTAAAAGTGGCCCCTTAATTAGTAATTTTCTCCCAGAGAGAGCTCTTTAACTCCTCTGATACTCACACATCCCTAAGGCAGACCTTTTCAATATCTTTTTCCTAAATGTACATCCCAGACTACTTCAAAGCAAAAAAGGGTAAAAAATTACTAGCCGGCAAAAGGCAGGGAGGGAATTGCACACTTTACATACACCACATAGGC
>NW_020680515.1:0-1192 GCF_002925995.2 Terrapene triunguis
CCTGACACCGACGGTGCGTAGCTCCCTGACACCCGCCCGGTGATGCTTTCTGGGCCGTGATCCCAGCCCAGCCGCTGGCCCAGGGCAAAGACCACGCCGGAGACACCGACCTTGGAAAGCACCAGGACGAGGCCGACGATGAGGAGGTGAATGGTGTCGATGCGCCAGGGGCAGGTTCTCCCCTCACCCGCTGCATCAGTTGTGACCCTTTCTGGGTGCCACGTGCTGTCCGTGAGGCTGGGAGCTTCCTGCTCTGGGGAGGGAGCAGGGGACAGCGGGCTCCCCTGGCAAACTCTGTCCCCCCAAACCCACCCGCTCCCTGGCTCAAAGGGTGCAGTGATCCCTTCCCACCCAGCCCTCCAGATATGGGGGGGGGGTCCTGCTCCCCTTTACGGCCCCCAAGGGATGTGAGACCCTGCTTACCCCTACAGCCCCCCCGGATATGGGAGACCCCCCCCCTTGCCTCTAGATCTGGGGAATCTGTGCCCGGTAGTAGCTCTCTCTCTCTCTCTCCCCCCCCCGCCCTGTGGTATCCTGGTGCCCCCCATGGTTCATCCCCTGTCACCGTGAGGTGGGTCCCAACGTGACGGCACCATTGCTCCCATGTGCCATCATTCTTCTGCACCCTGACGTGGCAGATGTACTCGCTGGCGTCCGACTCCCGCAGCCGGTCGATGCGGATCGAGGCCGTTCGGTTCCCCTGCGGGTCCCCGACCAGGACGATGCGGCCCCCGTAATCCGGGTGGGTGAACCCCTCGGGGTAATTGTAGATAAACTCACCATGGAATCCCCCCCGTCTCCAGTAAACTCGGACGTCCCGCAGCGGCTCGATCTCACGGGGGTAGGTGAAGGCGCAGGGCAGGGTGATGTGACGAACTGAGACTGTTCTCACTGTGGTCTGGGAATGCTGACAGGGGAGTGTGGCTGGGATAGCCGGCATTGGGGGATGGGAGACTGACTGAAAATACCTGAGCCTGTAACATGAGAACCCAGGAGGGGGCTGGGACCAGGTGACACCTTTGCCCGGGAGACTGAACAAAGGCTGTGGGAGGGGTCGCTGAAGGCAGAGTCTCAGAGGCTGGCTAGTGACCTCGGCTGGAAGGAGACAGGGCTCTGATCCCCTAAGGGGGCTAGGGTGCCCGGGGACCCCAAGATGAACCTAACTGAGGGGGGTCCTGTTGTCTGTGCCTGT
>NW_020680516.1:0-11816 GCF_002925995.2 Terrapene triunguis
AATATGGAAGTGTTCTTTACCCCTTCACATAACATAAGAACCAGAGTCACCCAGTGAAATTAAATAGGCAGCAGGTTTAAAACAAATGTAAGGAAGTACTTCACACAACGCCCAGTCAGCCTGAGGAATTTGTTGCCAGAAGATGTTAAATCCAAAGGAAAACTAGGATGAAAAAAGAATTAGATAAATTAATGGAGGACAGGTCCCTCAATAACTATTAGCCAAAATAGTCAGGGATGCAACCCCATGCTCCAGATGTCCCTAAACCTCTGACCGCTAGAAGCTGGGACTGGATGACAGGGGATAACTCACAATAAATTCCCCTGCTCTGTTCATTCCCTCTGAAGCATCTGGCACTATCCACTGTCAGATGACAGGATACTGGGCTAGATGGACCTTTGGTGTGACCCAGTATGGCCGTTCTTATCTTCCTATATGTGTGATCAAAGAAAAGAGGTGCATATGTGCTTGGTGAGATCTAGTATGCCTCATTTCAGTGCTGTGTTGGGTGGTTGTGTCTACAGGAGGGCACAGGGTCTTCTTGACGTGGGGAATTGTCAGCAGTTGGGAAGGTGATGATGTGGTCTGTGAATTTAATGAAGGTAAATGAAACGATAATGTCAGTTGACATAGTGCACATATGGGTTGAAGCAGCTGTAAAATTGAGCAGATGTGTTGTTCTTTCTGTGGAATAGGTGAGGTGTTTCAGTGTAGGGCTGGTGGGGGTAGCTCCTGTTCAGTACGGGGAACAGGCAGTATGTGAGTCTAGGTGTTTTGGGTGTACTGAAGTGTCGCTTAACAGGAGCAGAGTTCAGTTTGTGTGTTTAGACTTGTACCTTTACTCTGTATTCCCTTCTTTTCCAAAGGTTTAGTTTTGCTGAAATTGATGTTCTGGAATACACAAGATACCATCAGCCTTAACTTTGTGTTAAAGAGCTTTGGGCACTAAATGTTAGTACTGACACAGACCAATGTTATAGACAAGAGAAGGAGAAAACTAAACCTTTTTGCCTTTGTGGTATGCATCAAAGTCTCAGTCGTTCTAAAATATCTAGGGCCAACGTAGAGTCTCTTCCTGTGACATGCTGCAATGTGCACAGTGGCTCTGACACTTGACCCACAGCCTACGTAGGCACTGAGTGGTACAGAGGGCTTTGCATTAGCCTGCACATCACAGGTGAATTTCAGTCATCATGCATATAATCCTTTACAAGTAGGATTTCCAAAGATGCTTAAGTGGCATAGGGGTCATTGGGACTTGTGCCCCTCAGTAACTTAGGCAATTTTGGAAATCCCACCCTGAGTGTATATCCCTGGAAAGAGAAGCCCCTCTACTAATAATTGATTAATTTTTGTTTTGTGTTTTAGGGAAACATGCAGCAGAACTTAGTAAGTGTCATTCTCCTTCTTCCTATATGTAAACCCTTTTGTACAAAGTTGTGTCCTTATAATGGTGCTTTTTTCATGTAGGGTATTTTTTTTCTTTTTTATAGTATAACTTAAAAAATAATAATAGAGGTCTCAGACTGAACTTACTTTTTTGTGTTAGAATTATCAACTTGAAATAACATTCTGAGGAATTAAAAATACTGATATTTTGAATAGAAATAGTAGCTCAGCCTTAATTTTAGTTCTGAAAATGTAATGAAATAAAGTAACATGATGAATATCCTCTTTTGGTGAAGATATATGAAGAGTTGTGGAGGGCATGGTTATAGGACTATTAATCAAAGAAATAGCAAATGCTCAAATGTTAACATAAGAAACCTTCTTTCCCCTATTCTTGTACATTTTTTAGAATAACCCCTATTCCCACAGAATTCAGTGGAAGACATATAATTGATTTCAATAAGAGCAGGAACGTGGCTTAAATAGGGTTTTTTGCTTGTTTGGTTTTTGCGGTATAAGTGTAGTGTGTTTGCAGGTAAAGTCTGATTATAACTTAGTAGGAATAACTCTACAGGCAATGGGATTATTTTATAATATGAAACAACCAGACAGCAATGCTCACACAGTGTCCGTAGTTCTGTTTGTTTTTTTATTATTATTTTATTGTACATTTCTAGCAGAATTTGTAACTTCCAATTTTCTCAGTGTGTCGGTTTATATAATGTTAAATCCTGTATGTAGAGCATGGGTTGAGATAATTTTTCTCATCTCATCTGAAGAAGTGAGTCTTTACCCCCAAAAACTTATGCCCAAATAAATCTGTTAGTCTTTAAGGTGCCACTGGACTCCTTGTTTTTGTGGATACAGACTAACTCAGCTACCCCTCTGATATTTTTCTCATCTTTTGTTTATCTGGTTGGTTTTAGGGTGGAGAAGATTTGTGGCACCTATAGAAAAAGGTAAAGTTAATATTTTGTCAATGTTCAGATCTCACCTCATGTGAAAATGTGGCACCTTTTCCTTCACTGTAGGAGTGTGTTTGGACCTAGTTCAGGGGATTCCTCACCAGCATCCTACATTTTAAAGGACGTCATAAGGTTGTAACTCTTCTGCTAGGTGGTGTCGACAGCAACAAGGGTCAGGTTCAATATCTAGGGGTTCCTCTTAACAAGACCACACAGAACCGGTTTGAGTCCCTATAACCTGAGAAAACTAATCACTACCCCTGGTGCTCTAAGAGGTGATACTTCTCACTTGCAAGCACTGAGTCTGTGTCCTAGAGCCCAGGCTCCAGCCTGAGCCCGGAAGCCTACACAGCAATGAGACGGCCCTGCAGCCCAAGCCCGGTGAGCCCGAGTCAGCTGACATGGGCCAGCCATGGGTTTCTCTCTGCTGAGTAGACATATCCTCAGAGCCAGTACTCCCCCACACACAAGCACTGAGTCTGTGTGTAACAAAAGAAAACTTTTAATAAAAGGGAAAAGGAACTGAGCATTAATTTGGGAAAACACTCCAATTACAAAGCCCATAAACATAAGCAAACACCCACCCCACAGTGCACTGGGCAGTGTCCTTTGCCTCAATTTCCCACCTTGGGGTGCAAAAAGTCCAACAAATGAATGTCCCTTTAACATTCCACTCCCCTTTCCATGCACTGCACCCCACTCACCATTGGTTGTCTTTGGTCAGCAAAGACCCAGAGTTCAGAGGTGCATTCACATGGGTTCACCTCCCACCCCTGAAAGAGGAGGAGGAGGAGATCAAACAATGTCTCCGCTGCTGCCATGAGCCTCTGCAGCTGGCTCACTGCTGCTGCTGTAGTCTGCCTCAGCTTGCCACTGTTTTCTCTGCTGCTGCTTTTGCCATGCCATGTTCTGAGATTCCACCACTTAACCCAGCTCCTAGTGATTTAACTGGGTAGCAGGGAACCTGTGTTCATACAACCTCTGCCTTGTCTTTCACTGCAACTCTGTCCCCTCACCATGTTTAAGGCTTAGCCCCTAGAGCTTCTTATGGGTGATTCACCTTTGATAATCCCTGAACAGAAACAATGGGCTCTCAGTTGAATCTAGTCGGCAGTTTTTGAATATTGGTGGGCATAGGTGGCAGGTATAATACCATGGATGCTAGATGCCCGGTTGCAGGATTTGGAAGGTTTCCACAGTGGGGAGTTTTTGCTTATTACTATGTGCCGTGCATACTCTGGGGAAGCGGAGGAGGCAATCTCCAGGGAGATTACTGATAGCAGGAAGCTGAGTAGCACTTTTAACCTCTCTGCTGCCCCAGAACCTGCATGGGGCACATCAAAACTCAGGTTCTTTGGGAAGAGACAAGCACTTTTCCTGCTGGGTGGCTTGGGGTCTCAGGCCCCCCCAGTGCTCCTCTGGCTGTGTATGGAGGGGTGGGAGGGCGCTCAGGGCTCCAGCCACTGGTGGGGCCTCAGGCAGAAGAGGCAGGGCTGGGGATAGCCTCCCCAAGGGGGGGCTCCACCTGCTACCCATGCCAGTGGGGGAAAGATCAAATGGTGTCTAGGACTCTTTTTATGCAGCCATGGCACAGCCTCCTCTCCACTCCTGTCTCTTTCCCTGGGATTTGACATCCCCACTCTCTCCTTAGCAAGGGAGGTCCAGTTTAGGGTGACCTGCCCCTCACTCAGGGCATGCCAAGTACAGCTCTGCTGCCCTTTCCTCACGCAATGAGGATAATAGCATTTCATTACCCCTGCATTCAACACTGAAGTGAATGGTAACCGAAAACAAGACAAAATGGATCACTTGGGCAAAGGCGCTCTATGGCCTGAGCATCTAGGCAGAGTCGGTGGGTCTGCTCCTGAAATATTTTCCCCCCAGTTTGTGACTGGATGTCAGGGGAGGGATCATGCAGACCCTGCTCACAGGGCAAAGCAGGTTTTGTGTCTGTGTCCAACCAAAATGCAATGAATCCAGATGTTATTGCATCTGCTTCTCCCCTGCCTGGGCACCGCACTCTCCAGTGCTTCCCACCGGATCTGCAGAACAAAGTGAGGGGAAGGAAAGCAAAACAATCCTGAGAAGGGTAAAGCTCTCCCTTGACACTATGCAAATATGAAGGCCCACTCTGTCTCTGTTCCTATTGCTTCTACCTCCTCCTGGATCTTCTTCAACTCTCAGTGCCTGGGAACGTGGCTGTGGAGAATGAGCCCTGGTCTGTGGAGGAGGGGCAGATGGAGCTATGTCAGCCCCACCACAATTGCCCTGCACCCCACACAGAGCCCCCATTGCCCAGCACACATAGATCTCCCCAATCTCCACTTCCCATTACCCTTCCCCACAGCCCCACCACAACTACACAGTGACTCACACAGACCGCCCCCACTGCCCAGCACCCCAAAATACACAAACCTCCTCCACTGCCCAGCATCTCTCCACAGACCCACTCCCCACACCCTGCCCCCAGACCCTGTTGAGTCAGCACAGAGCAGGGACAGTGGAAGCTCAGGAGCACAGAGTGGCCCCGTCCCTGGGGCCTCACACAGCCCTACCTGCCTGGTGCTAATGGTGCTTGTGGTGGAGGAGGTGTTTCCTTGCATGGACTGGAGGGGGAAGGCAGCCTCCAACTTCACCAGCGCACCACTGCCACAGAGCAGCAGGGAGAGGACCCCGCACCCCGTGGGGAGCCCAAAGAGGATGGTGACTGGTCCGGAGCGGCAGCAGCTGAGGGCTCCTTTCCACCCCTGGCTCCGCCGGCGGCTGTCTGACAGTGACAGGGGCAGAGAGGAGCCCTCAGCTGGCCGCCGGCCAAAAGGAACAAGCAGTGCGCGGGGGGGGAAGAGATCAGGGTGCAGAGAGAAGCCCTGGTCAGCCGGCCAAGAGGAGTGAGCAATGCGGGAAGGGGAGGAGCCAGGGTTAGAGTGGAGCCAGCTGCTCCAGGTGGAGCGCAAGTGGAGCAGGCCGGGCCCCTTTTGAGTGTGGGCCTGGCACCATTGTAAACCTGGTACTCCCACAGAGACCCCCTCCCACCCCAAACCTGAGCAGCATGAAGCCCTTTGGGGAATGATGGGGAAACACTGGGGGAGGGGAGCAAAACTCAGTCAAGAGAGAAAAAATATAGTAACAAAAAATAATTTAAAAGGGGGGGAAAACAGAGAGAGGGGAATGGATAGGAGAAGTGGTAGGAAGCTGTAACTGTACCCAGCCATGATGCAAGGAGAGGGGGAGAGATGGGTGGGAGAAAGACCTCTGACAAAATAAAATAAAAGTTGATGAAGCAAAGCCTTAGACTCTGTTCCCTTCCCAGGCTGGTTGCACCCAGCATTGGGGAAGCCATACACAGCCCTCTGTCTGTCCCCTTCCTCTGATGTAACTCCCTCCCCCTCCTTGAACTCCTTTTCAATCACATCCAATATGGTTTCCTGTCACCGGTCTCTAGCCCTCTCCCCTCGGGGATATCTCCCTTTGTCCCTCCATCATTGATCGGTCTCTTTTTCCTGTTATTCTTGGCCTTGTTTTGCTTTCCTTGACAGCTCTTGGTCTTGGACTTCCCTTGTTCTCTGGTGGAGTGTGGGATACAAGAGGGGAGTTCTCTTTGCCCATAGGGACTGATAATGTGTTTCCTATGTGGATTCTGGAGGAATCAGTGATGCTGCTCTTTCCTCTATCCTCTACAGAGGACCCCAGAGTTCATTTAATGGTCCCTCCTCTGACTGGAGACAGGATCAATGTAACCCAAAACCACAGCACTGAGCACAGACAGGAGCAGTCCTGGATCTATTACAGGCAGCCGGGGAGCTGCTGTGATCAGAGCTCTAATCATGTTCCCTTTCTCCTCTCTCAACCCACCATAATGTCAGCTTCTCTCTCCCTCTATCAAGGCAACACTTCAACTTCTCTACATTCACTATGACCCTCTTCTTACTTACTTCCAACAGCCACTGAACCACCATCCTCCCATAGCTATAGACAGACACACCCCATTTCCCCCCTCACCACTCCTGTTAAATCCCCGAACATAGGGAGATACATTGTTCACCTTCTTTTCTGCAAAGAGCTGTGGACTATTATTTAAACATTTCTGCTGGGTTCTGCAGATTATGGGAATTGTGCCTGCTGCTGAACAATACTGTCTGGGGCATGTCAATCCTTGGTAGCCAGAGTCCCATTGCTATCAGGAAAGGAGCAGATCCAAGATGTGTGATGTTCCTGGAGAGGTGTCAAAGGGGAAGAAAAACAAAAAAATCCTGCACAGAGGCAGCTGGGATTCAATGAGATTTAAGATGGGGAGCACAGGTGGCGGGCCCCACCACTATCATCACTGGAGGAGCCCCAAGCCCTCCCCAGCTGCTGGAGGAGCCCCGGCCCGTCTACTCCAGATACCCCAAGGCACTGGCCCCCCTGAGCTCTGGACTGCTGACCAGCCACAACGTCAGCCCCAGCACTGTCCTAGCCACTTGCCCCTGGGCTCAGCTACTTGCCTGACCCCCAGGCAAGGCCCAGATGCCCAGGGAAGATCCAGCTGCCTAGGACAGATCCAGCCCTTGGCAGGCCTGAGGTCCAGGCCACTAACTGCAGCTGAGCCCCTGCCCACCGCCAGATTCAGGGTAGGTGGGAGGGGGCGGTGCCTTGGGGCAGAATATGGGTGGGGTCACAGCCTGGGTTAGGGGAGGATTAGGCTGCACTGGCCTTCCATACCCACTGCCCATGATGGGGAGGGGGCTCAGCAGGGGGAAGAACATAGATTCAGCAGACTGAGAGTTTCTATAATACTCTTCTAGGCTCCCCTATGATACCAGAGTCTCTAGTCCCGTCCCTGGGGAGAAGTGGGGGCAGGAGGGGAAAGATTCCCAGTGTCAGGCCTGGCCCAACTGATCCTCTCACCCTGTCACTGACCAGTCTCTGCCAGGGGAGTGACTCTCCCCAGCTCTGTGCTGAGATCTCAGAGCTGAGGGGTAAACACTGGAGGAAGGAGATTCCCTGAGTCACTCCCCAGCTGGGGCAGATTCTGTCACTGATGCCATCAAACCCTCCCCCAGAGCCGAGCTCTGCCCCTAACGCTCTGATTCTCTCTCCCCAGCGAATGTGACTCTGGATCCAGACACGGCTCATCCCAAACTCGTCCTGTCTGAGGATGGGAAAAGTGTGAGATGGGGAGACACAGAGCAGGATCTGCCTGATACCCCTGAGAGATTTGACACTGCGCACTGTGTGCTGGGCTGTGAGGGATTCACCTCGGGGACACATTGCTGGGAGGTGGAGGTGGGGGGTGAGGGAGATTGGTTTGTGGGGGTGGCCAGAGAGTCTGTGGGGAGGAAGGGAGGGATCAGCCTTAGCCCTGAGGGGGGGATCTGGGCTGTGCTGTGGTGGGGGGGTCAGTTCTGGGCTCTCACCTCCCCTGTGACCCCCCTGCCCCTGAGCCGGGTCCCCAGCAGGATCCGGGTTTGTCTGGACTGTGACCGGGGGCAGGTGACATTTATCAATGCTGGTGACGAGGCCCCGATCTTCACTTTCCCACTGGGCTCCATCCCTGGGGAGAGAATCCGACCCTGGCTCCAGGTGTGGGAGGGATCCCGGCTCCGCCTGTGTCCCTGAGACACACAGCAGAGGGGGGAACCGGAAATCAGCCTCTCTAGCCTCATGGACCCTAGACTCTATGATCTTGGAGGACTCCCATCTACCCAGCTACTGGCTCCTCATCTCTATGACCCCTGGAAGCCCCTCCCCCTCCCTGCAGTACCAGGGAGGGGGAGGGAGAAGAACCCCTGGAGGGGCAGAGGGGCCCTGAGGAGCGGATGTGGGGGCTGGGCAGGGGGCAGAACTAACAGCCGGGCTGGGACAGGCAGAGGTGGGGGTGGCAGGGACACAGCATGAATCAATCAGGGTTTGGGGAGAAGCCGCAGCAGCAGGGAGCATTTTAGATCTCATTGGGGTCTCCCAGCCAGAGCTCCTGCCGCAGGCGCCCAAGTCACCTTCCCCTGTAACTACTCGGGTGCTGGCAACACTAACTGTCACACCCACAGGGGATGGGCAGGGAGAGTCCTAAAATCAGAAGATAAACCAGGATATATTATATATTGTTTTGAGCCCTCATGTTTTGGAGGATCAATTTGATGGTTTTTGGTTGTGACTCATGATTTTTAAGTTCTGGAGTTGGCAACATGGGGGTGAGGACAAGAGAGGCTGAACCAGAGGGAACAGAGAAAACAAAAGGAAAAGGTAAAGTAAAACAAAATAAACAGAGTCCTGGAGAAAGTGTGAAAATTAAATATAAAAACAATGAAAGCAAAACACTCTGAAGAGGGAAAGGAACCAGAGGCAGCGAGAAAGGAAGGGATAAACTCAGGAGAAAGAATGGAAAACATGAGGAGAATGATCTGTGACAGGGATCAGAGGGGAGAGTGGAAGAGACAGAGAAATAAACAGGGATGAGAAATGAGGGCTAGAAAAATGTCAAATAAAAATGAACAGTATGACAGAGAAGGGAGAAGAAAAGGGAACACAAGAAGGACAGAGATTTATAAAGCATCACTGAAGGTGAGACTGTAACTCATTAGTTTCATATGTTACTTCCTTGACTGTGTTGCCATTTTAGTGTCATTAAAAATAACTGTTCCCAAAACCTGTGGGTCTGTTTTCCATTGTTGTGGGTATTGAAGCTGCTTCTTGGCTCCTTTTCACTCTGATGGGTATTGACAGGAAATAAAGCAGGAAAGACAATTCTGATTTGTTCCCTTTGAATTTTCCAGCTGCAGTTGTCAGGGGCAGAGTTGTGGGATTTGATTCCCTACTTTGTTGTGTCCCCCCAGCACCAACAGGGAATACACCGGCATGTCCCTCTGATGAGAGCTGGGGTTTGCTGTGACATGTTGCTATCCAGCCTGTGCTCTGTCCCTTGTGCTGTCTATAGCCATGTAAATCAGGAATTCCTCAGCTGGGCTCTGTGGAGAGGGGGCTGAACACATGGTGCCGACTCTCCTCTTTGTTTCCAGAGGTGTTGAATTTATTCAAAGGTGGCCAAAGATGCATGAAATATGTTGTTCACATTTCTTCTGCCCATCAGCAATTGCTGTGGTGTCCACCGGGGGTTTCATGGGATGGGACCTGCTCCCAGAGGCAGTCTCTGGGGATTTGTCTACACAAGGGTGCAGGTTTCTCTCTCTCATTGTACAATCCGTGTGTAGACAAGGCAAATGGTGGTTTCACCTCAGTGTAACTGGTCAAGAAGAATGCTGTGGGCTGGGGGGTGTTTGGGAGGGTTAACGATCACCTTGATTAGCTACACTGAGGTGAAAGCGTCACTTGCCTCATGTCCATTAGGACTGTATAATGAGATTGGTGCCTTGTGTTTGTTATAGCATGGGGGGGGAACACACCCTTTTTCCTAGGGTGGCCATGAGCTAAAAGATGATATCTAAAGGGAGACACCCCACCCTCAGCCAGGGCTGAGGCTTTGTCTTCTATGAGCTTCTAATTTAAATGACTGGGGGTGGGATTCGTGAAGAGACGTAGGCTTTGCAATGCTGAGCATCACCGCACCTAATTTTTAGGTGCCTAGAACATCACAAGAACAACACAGCCACCCACAAGGCCTGGCTTAGGTGCCTAATCTCCCAGTACAATGAACAGAGACAGGCAGATGCCTTACAATGCCATCCACGAGAGCCAGCACGCTAGGTGGGGAGCCATCTAAACTAGCCAATGGGAGATGCTCACAACAGGGGTGTATCCTAAGCCCCGCCCCCTCTCAAACATAAGTGTCTAAGACTATGGCTATGTCTACACTACAGAATTAGGTCGGATTTATAGAAGCCGGTTTTATAGAAACCGGTTGTATGCAGCCGATTGTGTGTGTCCCCACCTAAAATGCTCTAAGTGCATGAAGTCGGCGGACCGCGTCCACAGTACCGAGGCTAGCGTCGACTTCCGGCGCATTGCACTATGGTACCTATCCCACAGTTCCCGGAGCCTCCGGCGCCCATTGGAATTATGGGTTGAGATCGCAATGCCCGGATGATGCAAAGCAGTGCCGCGAGGGGTTCTGGGTACATTGCGTCAGGCCCCTCCCCCGCCGTCACAGCAACGGCAGACAATAGATTCGCGCCTTTTTACCTGGGTTACCTGTGCAGACAACATACCACGCCAAGCATTGAGCCCGCTCAGCTCAGCTCACCGTCACCATATGTCTTCCGGGTGCCGGCAAACGTGGGACTGCATTGCTAAACAGCAGCAGCAGCTTACTGCCTTTTGGCGGTAGACGGTGCAGCATGACTGGTAGCCTTCATTGGCGATCTGGGTGCAGGCAGCCGTGGGGCTGGCAGCCGTAGGGCTGCATTGCACCAGCCCCTTGCCTTTTGGTAGAAGATGGTATATTACGACTGGTAACCGTCGTCATCGTACTGCAGTGGCTGTCGATCATGGGCACCCGGGCAGACAATGATGGTTATCAGTCGTAGTATGCTATTTTCTGCCAAGTGCCCAATATTGTCTGCTAAGCACCCAGAAGAGGCCGAGGGCTATCTGGGTGCTGGCAGACATGGGGCTGGCAGCCGTGGGGCTGCATTGCACCAGCCCCCTTGCCTTGATGATGATGGTTATCAGATGTAGTATGCGCAGGATGGGGCAACATTGCTACACAGCAGCAACCCCTTGCCTTTTGGGCAGTAGATAGTATATTACGACTGGTATCCATCGTTGTCATACTGCAGTGGGTATCAGATTGTGCAGTAGACCTGAAGGCTAACTGCCAAGCGCCCAGTATTTGCTGCCAAGCACCCAGAAAATGCCAAGGGCTATCAGTCATGCTGCACCGTCGTCTTAAGATGTAAAAAATAGATTTATTCTGTATTCATTTGCTTCCCCCCCTTCCTCCTGCTAAACCCAGGCTTTTGAGTTCAATCTTTGGGGGGGGGGGGCATTCTGTGTGACAGTTGTTTGTGTTTCTCCCTGATGCACAGCCACCTTTCTTGATTTTAATTCCCTGTACCTGTACGCCATGTCGTCACTCGCCCCTCCCTCTCTCCCTCCCTCCCTTCTTCCCCTGGTCCGTCAGATACTACTTTCGCGCCTTTTTTCAGACCAGACGCCATAGCCAGCACTGGGATCATGGAGCCCGCTCAGATCACCGCGGCAATTATGAGCACTATGAACACCACGCGCATTGTCCTGGAAAACATGCAGAGCCTCCTGGACATGCCAAAGCCAAACCAGGACCAGCTGAGGAGGAGGCGATTGCAGCGCGGCGACGATAGTGATGAGGAAATTGACATGGACCTCTCACAAGGCACAGGCCCCAGCAATGTGGAAATCCTGGTGTTACTGGGGCAGGTTCATGCCGTGGACCGCCGATTCTGGGCCCGGGAAACAAGCACAGAGTGGTGGGACCGCATCGTGTTGCAGGTCTGGGACGATGCCCAGTGGCTGCGAAACTTTCGCATGCGTAAGGGCACTTTCATGGAA